>NC_066542.1:8097162-8279662 GCF_024679095.1 Eriocheir sinensis | reverse complement strand
AACTTCATTATGCAAGATTTAACCAGTGTAGTAAGTCTTTCATCCTTTTCACTAGTTAACTCGGGAACTGTTTTCTTGTCATTTTTTTTCATTCCTAAGACTTGAAAGCTCAGTGAAGGGAAGTAACCATCTATTGTAATTACTGTATCGATTGTATCTATCGGAGTAACCGTCTATTGTCGGAATACACCAGTCATTCTTTTGTGGGAGCAGCGGTTTGCGAACGTATTTTCTGCTTTTGTTGTGCTCTTGAACTACCTAACTGTGAATAAAAGGGGTTAAAGATAGCGAAAAAAGAGCTCTTGAACTACCTAACTGTGAATAAAAGGGGTTAAAGATAGCGAAAAAAGACCGTGAAAAAAAAAAATACATCGACTTTTCCTTTACACGGAGAAAAAAAATAGTCCGATGAAAAGATCCGGTCGCAAAAAACAAAACAAAAATACATTAAAATCTTTTCAAATCCCGCATGCAGGAAAATTACAATGTGAGAGAGAGAGAGAAAAAAACACCGGTAATTACGTTGTGTTGTTTCCTTGATTCAATTCTCAGATCCAATGGAGGAGAACAACAGAGCGCTCCGCCGCCGCTCATTAGGCACTTAATTACTTGTGTTGGTGTCTCTCGGGCGCCTAAATGTTCTTGGTGTTTATTGGCCTTTTTTTTTTTTTTTATTGCGTGGTGGAGGTGGAGGGAAGGGGAGGGTGTGTGTGTGGGGGGGGGGGATACAGACGGCTGAGGGATTTTGTTTCAATATGTCAATCTGCCTATCTGTCTATCTATTTATTTATCTATCCATCTATCAATTTATCTATCTGTCTGTGTCTATCTATCTACCTATTTATCTCCCTCTCCGATTTATTTTTTACATATTATATTTTATTTTAGTTTTTTTTTTTTTTGTGTGTGTGTGTTCGTCTGTGTTTTCTTACCACAACCCCCCCCTCCCCCCCCGACTGATTTTCCTAAACTCTTAAATCGCTCTCAGAATAATGGAAAACACACACAAGGCATACATTTTAATATCCTTCGTTCGACAAGCGTGTCCTAATGCCAGCCAATGAAGTCAGGAATTTTTCATCGTGCGTCCTTTTACGTAAAAGCCTTTCCCGAAATAGAAATACTGTGTGACGCTTTATTGCATTTCTGTGTCCCGTCTCTCGCCCGCCTTTGCCAAGTTCCGTTCACGAGAGCAACGGCTGACATTTCCTTTCACTTCGATTCATCTTTTTTTCCCTCCCCGCCCAAGTTATTTCCTCAAAAACACGCACGCACAACCAGAAAACACGCACGCACACACACACACACACACACACACACACACACACACGTCTACAGTTTTGTCACGTCACGTCCTCATCTGGGTCCTTCGAGATGGCAGACGCGTGTGTGAGTGTGTGTGTATGTGTGTGTAAGGATGGGTGCGGTAGGGTGCACAGAAGGAAGGTGGAGGATGACGAAGTAGGCAATAAGACATATGACGATAGGGAATTTCTCCGTAAAAGCTGTATTACGGAAAAGGTCGATGGTGGTGCGCCTGGGTACACTGAAGTTAAGAAGGCACAGTGCTGGTAACGTGGGACAGAGTTACATGACACAGGAATAGCATAACAGTCTCTTCGAAATTATGTGATGCTTGATGGATGCTGCAGAACTGGCGCTAAGATAAAAAAAAAAGTCTGTATTTGTTCTCTAGATTACACTGCAGGTGAAGGAGGTAAGACAGACATAGACAGAGAAAGAATAGTATCATCTTGCTGTAAATGCGTGGGACGAGTCAAAAAATAAATAATAATAAGATTACGAGATAGAAAGGTTAGCATCTGAAGAAAAAGAAAGTGAAATTAGTTGTGCAATATACAGGTAGAGGAGAGAGAAACGCCATCATATCACCGAAAAAGGTTGTAGGAATGAGGAAGAAATAAAATCACACAACAATCTCCTATGATGAAAAACCCGAATATATAGTGCCGGGGTAGTCGCAGGAGGGGAGAACAAAAGGTGAAGGCAACGTGTGAACGGCCGAAAGTGGGTCACGAACAACACGATCTCGTTAAAAGGGTGTAGAAATGATCAGCGGGAGAGAGCGCATTACAGGACGATTTCAGCGATGGAAGTGTTGGTGGTGGTGCGTGAGTTTAATACACCACCATCTTAGTATACTTCAGAACTCATAAATTTAAGGCTAGTAGAAATAAAGGTGAGTAATAGCAGTATTCTTAATATTCAGGGGCTATTACACTGGGCAAATTTTCCGTGGGTCTTCAGTCAAACCACGATTTCCGCTGGCGTGGTTCTCATATTTCCGTGGTTTTCTGGCGGGTCCACGATCTTCCAAGGCTACGGTAGATTTCACAGAAGGACGACGGTATTACTCACCATCATCATCAGCAGCAATAACAAGAAACAAATGAGAACCACGCCAGCGGAAATCGTGGTCTGACTGAAGATTCACGGAAAATTTGCCCAGTGTAATAGCCCCTTTACAATGCAGGGTGGAGGAGGGTGAGAGTGGAGTCCGAAAAGAGGAGGCTGGTGGTTAGGTGGAGATGAGAAAGACACAGGTGGATGGAGTAGAAACATCCTCCTGCCACAAATGGATAGGGAATGATTGAAGGGGTGAGTCACAGCATGTAGGAGTGATGGAGAGCCTGTCAGGAGGAGGAGGTAGGATGATGCAGAATGACATGAGATGACTGCGAGGGAGAAATGGACTGGAGTGGAAAAAGGAAGTGTGATGCAGTTCGGCAAGATAATAAAGAGCGACAGGAGATGAGGGGGAGAGAAGCGTACAGGTGACAGGTGTGAGAAAAAAAAAAAGCGATGCAGTACGAAGTGATAAAGGAGATTAACAAGGCGCAGTATAGACAATTACGTAGCATGAGTGTGTACTAAAGCCAGCACGTAACAAGACTGAGATCGTTAAACTTGGTGTGGCAACGATGTGCGAAGGATGAGTGAAGGTGGAGGTTGGGAAAGACGTGAAGGTGAAATAAACAATAACTGCCATAATGAGGAATAAAAAAAGGAGGTAATGCTGAATGGAAATAAGGAAAATCTGCAAAAATGACGACTCACCACAAGCAAAGAATTAAAAGGGCGGTATTCTTAAACATTTCGATGCCCAAGAACACACATTTGACAAGGCCTTCGTAGGAGTTTTGGGCATTTCCAGGGTAGTAGTTTTATGACCCTGGTGGTAGTTTCATCCTTCCTCTGTACCATTAACCTAAAAGAACACTCATGAGAACCCAATCAACCTCTTTTTTGGCCTTTGGAGATAGTTCGACATTTGACAAGGCCTTCGTAGGAGTTTTGGGCATTTCCAGGGTAGTAGTTTTATGACCCTGGTGGTAGTTTGATCCTTCCTCTGTACCGTGAACCTAAAGGAACACTCATAAAAACCCGATTAACCTCTTTTTTGGTCTTTGGAGGTAGTTCGACATTTGACAAGGCCTTCGTAGGAGTTTTGGTGCATTTCTAGGGTAGTAGTTTTATGACCCTGGTGGTACGGTGTTTTGATCCTTCCTCTGTACCATTAACCTAAAAGAACAGTCATGAAAACCCGATTGATCTTTTTTGGCCCTTTGGAAACAGCTGATGAGAGGCGGGAGTGTCTGAGAATACCGATGTAAATACTCTCCACTATAACAATCTAATTAACTTTACAAATCCTCCACCAAACAATCCACCAATGAGTCTACAATGAACAAGACCTCCACATCTGCCACTCAGTAATTCCACGACAACTTCAAGACCAATCCCAGTGGAGCAAGAGGCGGATGAGGAGAGACCCAACAGCCATGAGGGGCGAGAGACAATGGCTGCTTACCACCCGCAGCCACAAAGGAGAGGAGGATTTTGGGAACGTAAGAGCGACGGGGAGGTTCTGGAGGGGCGGACGGGCGGGAGTGGTAAGGAGGAGGAGGAGGAGGAGGAACCAGAGTATGTGTGCGCAAGTCGAGGAAGGGATTAAGGCGAATGAGTTGAGTAATGAATGAGCGCCTCCATCCGACACGGGGGTACGATGGGTTAATAAAGAGAAGCAATATCGTATAAGGATCAGCGGGGTAGAGGGTGGTGCGTAAGGGAGGGCGGGACAGGGAGAACACGACACGATAGGGGGCTCTAGGGAGGGAGGGAGAGAGAATGAGAGATGGCGTCAGACCGAGGGAGGGATGAGGGAACTGGGAGGCAGGGAGGAAGAGAGAGGAGGATGGGAGTTACGCGTATAGCAAAGAGGGAGGATGGGAGGGAGGGAGAGAGGGAGGAGTGGGGTTGTAGCAAGGAAGAAGGGTGGAAGGAGGGAGCTTAAGACAAGGAGAGAGAGAGGGTGTAGTTCGAAAAGAGGTTAGTGGTTTATGGACAGGACAGGAATGAGTGGGTGGCCGAGGTGCAGACGAGGTGGAGAGGAAGGAAAAGACGGGGCGGTGCGTGGAGAGGAAGGGCCTGGGTGGGTGAGGCTGAGAGGAGACGGAGGTTGGCTTTAGGGGTGGCCACTTCAGAAGCCTCCTGTCGCGGGTGTGATGGATGGGGCTGCCCGGCGCGTGGCTAGACTAGGAGCAGGGGGAGAGGAAGGGAAGTTATCAGCATGGGTGGGGTTGAAGGCAATGTGGAGTTCGTTAGTATGCTCAGACACCTCCGCCTCTCAAATCAACTACTTCCAGAGGGCAAAAAAATCGGGTTCTCACGAGTTTAGTTTGTTTTTTCACGCTCATGGTACAGAAACTTTGTCAGACTATCATCAGGGTCACAAAACTACCCGTGGCCCTGCGAAAGCCATGTCAAATGTGTGTGCTTGGGAGTTGAGATGTTTAAGACTATGTGGCGCTTTTATGTTGTGTGAGTGGCGTGGGTGGTGGATTAGACGAGGGAGAGGAAGATTTTGAAGAGGAAGAGGAAGATAAACGAAAAGGATAAGACCAAGAACAAGAAGAACAAGATAAAAAGCAAGAAGAACAAGAACAAGAAGAACAAGATCAAAAGCAAGAAGAAGAAAAAGAAGAAGAAGAAGCAGAAGAAGAAGAAGAAGAAGAAGACGAAGAAGATGAAGAAGATGTAGACAAAGACGAAAAAGAACAAGAAAAATAAGAACAAGGAAAACAAAAAACTAGAACAAGAAGTAGAAGACGAAGAACACGAAGAAGACGAAGAAGGCGAAGACAAAAAACGAAAATGAGGAAGAAGAATAAGAACAAGAAAAACAAAAACTAGAACAAGAAGTAGAAGACGAAGAAGACAAAGAAGGCGAAGACAAAAAAACGAAAAAGAGGAAGTAGATTCATCAAAAGAAGAAGAAGCATCGACGTGGGGGTATGGGTGTAGGTGTAGGTGTTGGCAGTACTACCAGACAGACAGATGGCAGCATATAAAAAAACAATGGTATAGTTCACTCACAAACAGGGTACACCTCCCATCTCATCGCCCGCCGCCTTAGATGTCTGGTACGCACATCATGTCTCCCGGGTATCGACATTCTACTTCAAATATGTCAGGGTACGCACGAGGCATATTTCCACTGTCAATAACTTCTGTGTGCTTTGATTTAATACTCCGCTACTGTACCTAAACTCCCCCCTCTCCCTCTCCCTCTCTCTCTCTCTCTCTCTCTCTCTCTCTCTCTCTCTTTACCGGACTCAGCGAAGTGTGAAGTCAGAAACAAACGCCGGAACAGACTCAAAGTTACGTATATTAATTTTCCCCTGACGAAGCCGGGCTATGATGACCTTCAAATGGTTTCAAAGGACCTCGTGAAGATGGAAGAGAAGGAGGAGGAGGAGGAGGAGGAGGAGGAGGAGCAGAGGAGAAGAAGGATGAGGTGGAGCAGAAGGAGGAGAAAGATGTGGAAGAGAAAGAGGAAAGTTGAGGGTGATGATGACGGTGAAGAGGAGGAGAGAACGTCGAGGAGATGAAGAAAACAAGAACACGAGGAAGAAAACACAAGACGAAGACAAATAAAAAACAGAATAACCCAAGAAAACAATGAAAAATGAAGAGAGTTTTTCTCCTCTTCCACCTTTCTTTATTTTCATCGCCACACTTCTTTCCCTCTCTCCACTCCAGTTCCTTCCTTCCTGCATTCCTTTCCCTCTTCCTCTCTTTCTCCTTACTGTCTTTCTCCATTTCCACCTTTCTTTCTCTTCTCTCTCTTCCCCTTCCTTCTGGTATTCCTCTTCCTCATCCTTCCTCATCCTACATACAGTGCTTTTCTCCTCTTCATCCTTTCTTTTTCTCCCCACTCACACTCCTTTTCCTCCCTCCACTGCAGTTCCTTCCTTCCTGCATTCCTTTCCCCCTTCCTCTCTCCTTCCGCTCACAGACAATGTTCGTCAGGAGGCCGGGCCCGCTGCACCCCCGCCCCCCCCCCGGCCCCCTGAGGCAAGACAATACCTCGGGCCGCCTTCGTTAACACCAAGACCCGGACAAGCAATGGGGCCGCGGCCTCCTCTTGGGAACCCCCGAAATATTCCTAAGGTTTTTCTCTCTTTTTTTTTTTCTATATATCTCAGATCATGGTTTTTCTTTCTTTTTTATGCTTTTTTTACGTCATGATTAATGGTTGTCGTTCATATTTACTTGGTCGTTCATGCAATTAATATTCTGAGTTTCTGTCTGTGATTGTCTGTCTTTTGTTCTGTCTGTTTGTGTGTACGTCTGTGTTTCCGCCAGTCCACCCGTATCTCTGTTTTTCAATGTCTTTTTCTCTCTGTCTCTCTTTGTCAGTTCGTCTCTTTGTTCCTGTCTGTCCCTAGCTGTCTGTTTCCATGTCTCAGCCTTTATCTGAGTCTCTGTTTGTCTGTCTGCTTCTATCTGTGTATGTCTGTGTGTAAGTCTGTGTATATGTCTGTGTGTATGTATGTATGTCTGTGTTTGTGTGTTTGTGTATGTCTGTATCTGTGTGCTTGTATATGTCTGTGCTTGCGTCTGCCTGTCTGTGTGTGTCTGTCTGTCTGTGTGTGTCTGTCTGTGTGTGTCTGTCTGTTTGTGTGTCTGTCTGTCTGTTTGTGTCTATCTGTCTGCCTCTCATTATTCTCTGGTTGTTCTTGACTTTCTCTCGCTCGTATATTTTGCTTTAACGCTTATTATTCTTCCCGTCCTTCTCACTTATTATTCTTCCCGTCCTTCTCACTTATTATTCTTTGTGTCCTTCTCACTTAAGTCTTGTAAAGTGTTCGCGACTTCGTGTTTGTTTTGTCTCGTGGCGCTGCTATTTACACGCTCTCCAGGGCTCTTTTGTTTTATTTTTCTCGCCTGTGTCTTTCTGGTTTTCCTCTTATTCTTGTTTCCCTTTAATCGTATCATATTCTCATTTTCCTCCTTTTATTTTTGTATCGTATCTCTTTCCTTCTATCCCTCCCTCTATATTCTTTTTCTCGCCTGTGTCTTTCTGGTCTTCCTCTTGTTCTTGTTTCCCTTTAATCGTATCATATTCTCGTTTTCCTCGTTTTATTTATGTATCGTATCTCTTTCCTTCTATCCCTCCCTCTCCCCCTCCCTCTCTCTTACTATATTATTTTTCTTGCCTGTGTCTTTCTGGTTTTCCTTTTATTCTTGTTTCCCTTTAATCGAATCATATTCTCATTTTCCTTCTTTTATTTTTGGATCGTATCTCTTTCCTTTCTCTCCCTCTCCCTCTCTCCCTCTTTCTATAAATCTCTATCCACACATGTCCAAACTTTTTCCCTCCCTCACCACTCCTAGAAACACACAAGTCACCCCTAAAAAATAAATAACGACCCTTTACTTCTAACATTTTTTTCAACCCCCTTACTTTTTTCTTCCTCAGCCTTCCTCTTCTTGCGGTCTCTCCTTTCTTGCCTCTGTTCCTCTTTGCTTAATTGCGGCTTGAGTCTTGCTAGTCCCGGAAGTCAGCCAGGGGGTCGTTTGCGGTCACTCGGGGACTCTAACGATCTCGAATAGTTGCAGGAGCTCAGGGCGGGAGAGAGTGCCAGAGAATGTGTAAGAAAGTGGATGCGAGGGAGAGAGGTTTGGGAGCTGGGATGGGCGGGGAGGAGAAGAGAGAGTTCGTAAGGAGTGCATGAGGAGCTTGTGTTAGGGGAGGGAGTCTGTGGGTGGGAAAGGGAGTCGTGGGTGTGAGGGAGGCAGGAAACTGAGAAAGGGAGGGGAGAGGAGAGTGTTAGGAGGGAGTGCATGGGAAAGCTTGTATTAGAAGAGGAGTTTTGTAGTAGGGAAATGGGATCGTAAAGGAAGAAAGGGAAGGAGTATGTAAAAGGTATAGAAAGGGAGTCGTGGGTGTGAGGGAGGCGAGAAAACTGAGAAAGGGAGGGGAGAGGAGAGTGTTAGAGAGGAGTGCATGAAAAAGTTTGTGTTAGAAGAGGAATTTTGCAGTAAGGAAATGGGATAGTGAAGGAAGGAAGAGGATGCCGAGGAGAGTGTTAGGAAGAAGTGCATGGTAAAGCTTGTATTAGAGGAGGAATTTTGTGAGAGTGAAAAGGGAACGAAAAGGAAGGAAGGGAAGGTACAGGAGAGAGTGTACAAGGGGAACGTGTGAGTCAGATAACATGTGTGATGGAGAATTGCGTTGGTTGACTTTGGGGCAACTGGAAAAGAAAGGAAGGTGCGTGCAATAACTCCATAATGGGTGAGAAAAAAAGGGGCATTCGAGGAGGGAAAAGGGTGTGAGAAAGGAGTGGTGTGGAAGGTGATGATGGCCGGAAGAGGAGGATGAAAAGGTGGAAGAGTGAAGAAGGAAATGGGTGATTCGAGGTAAAAGTTGTGAGTGGGCAAGGTTCACACACACACACACACACACACACACACACACACACACACACACACACACACACACCAACGCAAACACACGCTAACCCACACACACACACATACTCACGCAATCCTACCCACCCCCCCACCCATCCACACACAAGCACGCGAGAAAAAGGAAACAGTAAAAAATCAAAAGCTAAAGTAGAACGAACTGAAAAGTCGGAGAAAGAAAAAGGAAGGAAGAAATATAAATGGTACCCAGGCTTTATATAACATTCTTGGCGCCAACTTTTCGTATAACGTCCAAACTTTTAATGTCTAGTTCAGCAATACACAACGTCCAGGGAATATGTGGTTTTGATGCCCCGGACGTCAACAGCAGAGACAGGAGAAGGACGGAGAAGAGAAAGACGGGAAGGAGAAGATGGAGGAGATAGATATTTCTTTTTCCGGGGACGCGTTTAGAGAGAGAAAAAGACACACAAAAGGTGAGAAAGAAGTGGAAAAAATACGGCACTTTAAAGAACACGAGGGGAAAAGGAAGGAAAAATATATGGAAAAGAAACAGACGGGAAAGAGAAAATGGAGGGGCTAGAAATCCTTGTCCGGGGTACGCGTTTAGAGAGAGAAAAAGAAACACAAAAGGTGAGAAAGAAGTGGAAAAAAATACGGCACTCTTAAGAACACGAGGGGAAAAGGAGGGGAAGAGAGGATTGGTATATATAAAGAAAGCATACGTTGTCGAAAAATCGGAAAAGTATCGTGAATATTGGACGAAACACGAATGAATCAGTAACAGCTTTGGACCGGATAAAAGAAAACGGAATAAGGGAAAGAATCGATGCGCATATATCTGAAAAGGGGATTGAAAAAGGGAAAAATGTGGAGCCTGATAAAAGAAAGAGATAAAAAGAGAAATAGTGGGGCAGGAACTCCATTGATATTATTTACATTCGTGTGTTTTATAGGAGTGTTAAATACAATGTTCTGATGGCTTATTGCAAGTTTTGAGAGAGAGAGAGAGAGAGAGAGAGAGAGAGAGAGAGAGAGAGAGAGAGAGAGAGAGAGAATCAGTAAAAAGGAGAGAATCAGAAAAAAAAGAATAAGTGTAGGAGGAAACGAAAACATGAAAAAATAGAAAAAAATAAACAATAGAGACAGACAGAAACAGACAGAACAACAAACATACATAGTCACTCAGACACACAGCAAAAAAAGAAAATGGTGCCTTATGTCGAAACCAAACCCGACGAATCAAGTTTTAAGGTGTGAACGTAAGTATGTAGCGAGGAAAAAAAAAACTATAAAAAAAAACACGCTGGGAGGGCGGAGACGGTTCTCATACTAAGCGCTGGTCGGGGGTGATCTTGTGGCGTGAGTGAATGGGGCAACTTATCTCTTCCTCTAAGTGACGATCATAGTTATTGCTGTATCTCTGAGTTTGTGGGTATTAGTAATAATTTTGGGCCCTTAAGTTAAAGAGTATAATTCATTACTTTACTCAACGATCTGTCTAACCTACTCACGCCATTATTCGGAAGTTATTTGAATATATAAAATAGCATTGTCTTCCAGTTGTTTAAAGAGTTCAATGCTGGTCTTGGGGAAAATAATAAAAATGTGTGTGTGTGTGTGTGTGTGTGTGTGTGTGTGTGTGTGTGTGTGTGTGTGTGTGTGTGTGTGTCCCTCTGTATACCTGTCTGTCTACCTATCTGTCTACATGTCTGTCTGTCTGTCTGTCTCTGTGTGTAGGAGCGAGCACTGAACATTAAAACAACACAAACGAACACAAAATATAAACAAACGGGAAACAGAAGCTCAGACCAACAAAAATATTAAAGCTTTTACATTTTTCAACATATTATTTTCACAGGTGTATATACATTTAAATGCTCTCTCTCTCTCTCTCTCTCTCTCTCTCTCTCTCCCCCGCGCATAACATAACATTGAAAATACATAAGTGACACCCCTCGTTAATACACAAAGTTGTCTTAATGGCGTGTTCCTTTATCACTTATCAGTATTATTTTTTTTTTCTGCCACACGTAAAAAAAAAATGAATAAAAAATTAAAAATATATAAACAAGGCTAACATCAGCGAGTCCCATGCCCCCCCCCCCATCCCACCCCACCCTCCCTTGTCATAGTATCATATTTTTTTAACGAGGAAAACAAGATTGTCTGGCCATGCTATCTCGTCATTTAACATTTTTTTCACGGTAACGACGCAGCGGAAAAATAAAAAAAGATAAAATAAAAACGTGATGAGCTGGTGGCACTCCTTTGACGGGGGCGGGGGGGGGGGAGAGGTAGGGGGAGAGAGAGAGAGAGAGAGAGAGAGAGAGAGAGAGAGAGAGAGAGAGAGAGAGAGAGAGAGAGAGAGAGAGAGAGAGAGAGAGAGAGATTCCTGCCTTCCTTCCTTCCTTCCTTCCTTCTTGCCTTCCTTCCTTCCTTCCTTCCTTCTTCCCTTCCTTCCTTACTCACTTCCATACTTTATCTTTTTTTCATTCCTTTTTTCTTTTTTCCTATTTTCCTTTTTTCTTTATTTCTATTCCTTTTTCCTTCAATTATTCATCCTTCCATTCATTCCTCCATCCCAATATTTATTTCATAGTTCATCGGAAAAGGAGAGAGAGAGCGAGAGCGAGAGACCGAGAGAGCAAGAGGCAGCGAGAGAGAGACAGAAAGAGAGAGAGAACCAAAAAAAATACAACACTGGGAACAAAATCCACCTATCGGGCCGCGGGGAATTGCTCGGCCAACTTGCTACTTTTTAATCTGCCACGCCCGCCTCATTCTGCATTCTGACGGCGAGGAAAATTCCGGAGTGTAATCTTACGAAGGCGCGGAAGAGGAGGACTTCCTGGCGAGGACTAAAAAAAAAAGGGGGGGCAGGAAGGAAGGGAGGAAGCTTGAGACTACCGGTGTTCCTTTGAGATTTAGAAATGTTGTGTTTTTTTTGTTTTTTTATTTGTTTACACGCAAGGTGATGATTGTATTGTTTGTTTGTTGTTGTTGTTGTTGAGGATAATGTATTGGAAGGAGGGAAAAATATTAAAAGGTGTGAAGGACGAAAGGAAGGAAAGAAGGAAGGAAAAAGGAAGGAAGGGAAGGGAAGGGAAGGATTGGACTAAAATCATGGCGCCGCAGGAAAGGAAGGAAGGAAGGAAAGAAGGAAGGAAAGAAGGAAGTGTTACATGAATGAATGAAAAAGAATGATGGTAGGATAGGTATAAGGAAAGAGAGACAAAAAGAAAGAAACGGAGAATGAATGAAGAAAAAAGAAAGAAGAAAAGGAAGGAAGGAAGGAAGGGATGAAGGAAGGGATGGTGGTATGAATGAAGGAAAAAGAATGATGAAAGGATAGATATAAGGAAAGAGGGAGAAAAGAAAGAAACGTAGAATGAATGAAAGAAAAGAAAAAAAAGGAAAGAAAAAAGGTCTCTCTCTCTCTCTCTCTCTCTCTCTCTCTATATATATATATATATATATATATATATATATATATATATATATATATATATATATATATATATATATATATATATATATATATATATATATATATATATATATATATATGTATCTTATCTCCCTATCTCTTTTCTATTAATATTCGCAAGTCTAATTTTCTTTTTTGCTTAACTTCATTACCTTTCTCGCCTTTTTTTATTATGAAGAAAAATTCGGTAGAGTTATGTATGTCAATTTCACCTCTTCATCCATCTCCCTTCTTTATTATTCACATTCTCTTTCTTGCATAACTCTGTCTATTTACTACGTCCTTTTTCGCTTCCATTTTCAGCGTACACTTTATCATTTCTCAGTTTTCTCCTTTTAATAAATTACACATATGCATAATCTTTCCTTCCCTCTGACCGACTCCATTTTTCTTCGTTTCTCTCTCTTCCCATCTTTACTCTTCCGCTTCTTCTTTTTCGTTTTTTTATTTGTCCTTCCTCCCTCCGTCTTTGCACTTCCGCCTCTCATTTCCCGCTCCTGCATGTCTTTTTCCTCATCACTCTTCTTTCCTTCAGCCCTCCTTCATCTCGTGTTTTCGCCTTTACTTTATCCCTTCATCAATCTATTCTCTAGCACTTAATTCCACAGAGGAGGAGGAGGAGGAGGAGGAGGAAGGAAACGAAGAAGCAGAGGCAGAGACAGAGGAAGAGGAGGAGGAGGCAAAGAGGTGGATAGGGAGTGGAAGGACGAGCAACAGAGGACTGGCAAGAGGAGCTGGAAAGGAGCATTCGAAAGAGAAAGAGGAGGAGAATAGAAGCTTTGGGAGTTGGAGAACGAGTGGCAGAGGAGATGAAGCAGAGGAGGAGCAGGCAAGGAAATCTCGTAGAGTGAGGAGGGGAAAACATGGAAACTTGAAAGAGCAACACAATATCTGTCCGCTCATAACAAGGTTGGTTTCTATAGTGATTTGGTATGATCGTCAAGCACCTTGGGGACCTACAAGGCAGATAATAAAGCTCTTGATGTATAATTGCACAGTTGCGACTAAGGAATGGTCAGTGCGAGTTTTATAAGGAGTTCATCGGTTTCGCACTAAATATTCCTGCAGGATACTTGTTTCAGTGGCGGATAACTCGGTTCGAAACTAAAAAAAAATCACTCTGGTGTCTGTATTGAATTCCTTCGCTTGAACTGTTTGGCCGCTTAGATACTTGAACATTTGTATTGATATTAAATTCCACCAGTAATTTTCTCTTTTTCAGTCAGGAAGAGGAGAAGTAAAAGGAGGAGAAAGGAAGCACTGAAAGGCTGAAACAGGGAAAGGGAGGAAGGCTGAAAAGTGGAGACAAAGGAGGAAGAAAAAACGGAGGAGGAAGGAGAGAAAGACTGAAAAGAAGAGACAAAGGAGGAAGAAAAAACGGAGGAGGAAGGAGAGGAAGGCTGAAAAGAAGAGACAAAGGAGGAAGAAAAACGGAGGAGGAAGGAGAGGAAGCCTGAAAAGAAGATACGAAGGAAGAAGAAAAAAAACCGGAGGAGGAATGAGAGAAAGGCTGAAAAGAGGAGACAAAGGAAGAAAAAAAGGAGGAAAATGAGAATGAGGACAAGAAGGACGAGGGTGCCGAGAAAGAGGAAAGAGAGAACGTGGGCGTCTCGTCTCCTCGCGTTGCCTGTCTCGCCGCCTCCCTCCGGTAATAAGTTGCTACACGTAACGAGACTTAAACATCTGGAGAGTCCGCGCGCCGAAGGTGTTAACAGAGAACGCATTCCCTGCAGCCAATATTTACTGCATCACCATGAAACCCCCCCCCTCCCCCCCCCCTCCCCCCGCTCCGCCTCGCACCCTTCCTTCCCTCGCCCTGCACTTCCTTGTATTTCTCAACAAGCTGCTTACATGTAGTCAGGCTCCCTCCCTCTGGCTATAAGCTTAGATTCGCTTCCTCGTAAACTTCAGATTTATTCTTAGTTACCTACCGAGTCTGTTTTGAATACAGCCTTTAGTGAGTGCCTGAAGAAAAAAAAAACATTATATACAGCTCCACCCCACACGTAGAATATCTCATCATAGCTTGCGGTAACAAAATATATAAATCAGTATTAATTATGTCCTAAAATCTAAAGCTTCATTCTTTTTGCCGTTGTCTCAGATCATAATATTTTCAACATTTATTTCTGATACTCACGCATTTCCCCCAAAAATAATTCCCACTCCTTTTCTTTTCAAATAACAGACAGAAAATCATTGACGTCGTAAATATCTTTTTTTGTTTCGCGTCGAAAGGTCGAGCGTTACGTCCGTCTATTCTTGCATTCCTGGGCGAGGCGCGTGAATTATTGACGGACCTTCGAGGCCCCGTTGTGTTTCATCTCCCTGGGGGCGTCCGTGCAGGCGGAACTCGCCGCCACCAGCGTCGCGGGACTGGTTTGGGGTGTTAGGTAATTTTGTTTAGACAGCCGCACCTCTGACGCACCTTGCAGCTTCCCTTATCTTATCTCCTCTTAACACCTCTTCGGCTTCATAGCTCGGCGGCAATAAATCTGTTCCACTCTGCATTTTATTCTTCAATCTTTTCATATCCCGCAGGTTCTTGTAACTCTGATGCTTCTTCTATATTCAGCGCTCCACTCGCCTCATATTTTTCATGCTTTGTTTTGTCCACGTCTTTTTTTTCACCCTAGCTATTCCCCCTCCCTGCCCTGCAGTTCCCCTCACCAACTGTGCCTGCACCGCGCCCTTCTGCTCCTCCCTTACCCCTTTCGTCCACCGGCAGGCAGCATCATGACCCCCTCCTCTCCGCCCCTCCCCTTGGCCGCCGCCTCTCTCCTTCTCTCTGTCCTTCACCTTCAAGCAGTTCACCGCTCCAGCCCACCGCCAGCGCCTCCCGGATACCCTCACTCCACACCCTCCTTCCCTCCCTCCTGCTCCCCGTTCTGGCGTACGCATCTTGGCTTCCTGCCAGTCTGGTTTACTCACTCATGGTTCTCCTTCACCCGGTGACCACGGACACTGGCTTCAGTCATCTTCCCTCCCCTGGCTTCACTAGTGACTTTTATTGGGCTTTTCCGCGTCTTGCCCAACGAAGAAATGATCATCTGTTTTATATCACACGCCCACGCACCCTTTCACCTACCAACCCACCCAACCACCTGTCCAGACATACACACACACACACGCATACACACAGACAGACACACACGTTCACCCTGACCAAGGAGTACTACGTTGTCAGACTAGGAGCACACCACCCAGTTCCCCGTCTGTCTGTCTGCCCGGCCCGCCTCTGCTGTGCGCGGTGGGTTACGGGTCACGGGTCACGGTCAGGCCACACCGGGTCATCGCGGCCGCATCAGGTCACGCAACGATGTCTGGCCATGTAAGGCTTAACGTGACCCCCGGTTTGACTCAGTGTGACCTTATGGCTTGTGTTTGTCTGAAAGTCTGCTCGCTCGTGCCTCGCCCATGCACTCATTTCCTGTGTACTCTGACCTTTTCGTCCCTTTTGTGTCTTACTGTGACAGAATTTCTTTACAGCCGAAAATGAATGTCTTGAAAATAGTGTGGCTCTTGAGACGATTATTTCACACACGTATTTCCTGTCTGTACTGCCTTTCCTAATCCCTTGAGTGCATGTCCGTGCCAGACGAGGATGACAGGTGGTAGTGGGGGGGAATCTGGAGCTGCCCTGTGTAGGCCACTCGTCCTTTTCCAGTCTCCCTGTGTTCTTATGTTCTTATGTTCATATGATTTCTTCTAATTAACTGAAAAAAAGTAGAATTATTTAAACGAAACTTTGACTAATATTTCTTTTCATGGCTTATTTGAAGTTCGAGGAAAGTGAATACACAAATTTCGATATATTTCACATCTCACGTGATGCTTAATAGTGAAAAAGAATGTCTCGAACGACCTTTCAGCATCAACACATTTTAATTTTTTTTACGTTTATACTCAACCTCACCTTATATATGCACCCTTCAATGTCACCCGCGTCTGACTCAACCCGGGCATTCTCAAAACATCAGCTCAGGATTTACATAAGCACGTATTGGCAATGGGACGACCTTCAGCCCACCCTCTCTTTCTGGGAACTATGGGAGAGAGGCAGACCCAGGGCGGAGGCCGAGCGTGGCGGGGCAAAGCAGAGAGCAGGGCGTGAAGCAAGAAGGGAGTGGTAAGCAGATGGAAAAGAGGGAGCGGTGAGGAGGGGATGGCAAGAGGGATGTAAAAGAGGAATAAACTGGGTGAGACGAGGAAGGAATGGAGAAAAAAGTCGAGTAAAGTAGCAAAGAGAAAAAGGGGAGTATAGACGAGAGAGAAAAAGTCTAGGATGTATGTATCGTAGAATAGAGAAAAGAAGAGAAAAGGAGAGGAAAAAAAGAGGAAAGGCGGCTCAGAGGAATAAACTGGGTGAGGCGAGGAAGGAATGGTGAAAAAAGTCGAGTAAAGTAGCAAAGAGAAAAAGGGGAGTATAGACGAGAAAGAAAAAGTGTAGGATGTATGTAGCGTAGAATAGAGAGAAGAAGAGTAAAGGAAAGAAAAATGTGTAGCATATATGTAAAGTAAAAATGAGAAAGAGTATATTAGTACATTAGAGTAAAAGAAGTTATATATATGAAGCATAGAATAGAGAAAAGAATAAATGAAAGAAAAATGTGTAGTATATATGTAAAGAAAAATTTAGAAAGAGTACATTAGATATTAGAGGAAAAAAGTGTTGCATATATAAAGCATACAATAAGAAAAAGGAGAATAAAAAGTAAAGTAGAGAATTAATGCAGTATACATATAGCGTAGAAGAGAGAAAAAGAAGAGTAAAACAGGAGAAAAAAAAGTAATATGTTGAGTAGAAAAGAGGAAAGTAAAGGAGAGAAAAAGAGTAGCATATTATAAAAGTATATGGAAAGTGTTTCATGATGCAGTATATTATGTAGCGTAGAAGAGAGAAAAAGAAGAGTAAAAAAGGAGAAAAAGAGTAATGTGTTGAGTAGAAAAGAGGAAAGTAAAGGAGAGAGAGAAAAAGTGTAGCATATATAAAAGTATGTGGAAAGTGTTTCATGATGTAGTATATATTATGTAGCGTCGAAGAGAGAAAGAGAAGAGTAAAAAAAAAAAAAAGAGAAAAATGTAATGTGTTTAGTAGAAAAGCGGAACGTAAAGGAGAGAAAAAGTGTAGCATATATAAAAATTTGTGGCAAGTGTTTCATGAAGCCCTTCACGTCAGCGTCCTAGCCTGCAATTAGCACATCATTCACGGAGCGTTTTTCGACGTAACGGGGATATATACTACAATCATATTTTTTGTTGTAGTTTATGGACTGTAGTTTCGCTAAAAAAAAAAGATAAAAAATAATGTCGGGGCCTTAAATAATTCTGCATCACGCGTGCAAACGGTCGCGAACTGATTGCCAACTGAGAAACGACCGCGGCGCGCATTAAACAAACATAGAAAAATAATTATGATGTTAGTTATTTCGGCACTCACAACAGAATAAAAACAGCATATTTTTACCGTGTTTATGTGGGGGACGTGTGTGTGTGTGTGTGTGTGTGTGTGTGTGTGTGTGTGTTGCGTGAGTGTTTCCATTTGCAAGAGCATTTGTTTCTTCTCCTCTAGCATTCCTCCTTTACTCGTGTGTACATTGCGTTCGTGAGTCCCTGTCAAGACGCGGGAGTTCATTACAAGTTTGTTATGCCTCGTCAAACACACTTCACCTTTGAGTTAACAAATCCGCCGTCAGGAGCCACCACCACCCTTCCACGCTTCCTTCTCCCCCACCCTCTTGCAGACAATCACGGTAACTCGCAATGCAGACGCACACACCCTTGCCATTCCACCCGCCAATTAACAACTATTCCCATTCCACACCCCACCGCTCTGTACCATTGCCGAGGCGCGCGACGAGTGTGGTGGCGTGGAAGAGGCTCGTGCGTGGTGCGGAAGCGGACTCGACGAAGGGGAAGGGTGAGAAATGAGGGGCGCTGAGGAGAAAGGGAAGAGCGAACGTAAGGAGGGAAGCGAATCAGTAACTTCAATAGGATCGTGAGGGGCTGGGAGCGTTGTGGCGGAGGGAATCAGGAAGCGGGTAACGGGAGGTGAAGGGTAAGGGCGAAAAGGGAGGGAAGAAGGTGCGGAAAGAGGGAAAAGAATGAGTGAGTTTGAATGGAGTCGTGAGCTGTTTGGAGGCGTTGGTGGGAGAAGAGAGGCGAAGAGGGAGAGGTGAGGCGTCGTGAAGGAAGGTTGTGTGGAGGAGGAAGCGTCTGGGAAAGGAGGACCTGCACGAGGGTCTTAGTGAATGAAGGAGGAAGTTCACCCAGAGACGCGAGATGGAAGGTGCAAAGAGATCGTTGGACGCGGGAAATTATTTTTTGTGGAGGTGATACGGTGTTGAGGGAGGGTGGGAAGGTGCAGGTGTCATGATGTTAGAAGGAAAGGGTGTTAAGTAGAGGTGCTGAAGGAGCCATGTGAGAAGGGGGTGAATGTTAGTTGGGATTGGTTAATGTGTGACTTTTTTTTTTCTTTTTTACAGCAGAGGAGTCAGTTCAAGGGCATAAAAAAAAAGGTAACAAATGTGAAAAAAAGCCCGCTACTCACTGCTCACTGTTAGGGGATGTAAGGGTGATGTTGTGAGGGTCAGTGTTCCGTTATGGGGATACGTAAGGGTTGTGTTAAAGGAGTGTAGATGTTTTTTTTGTAGATGTGAAGGGGCGATGACGAGGAAGTATAAGGAGTTTGTGTTGTGGGTGGGTACAGAGGTGTGAATGGGTGTGTAGGGGTGTAAAGAGGTGGTATTAAGAGAGTGTTAATGGGTTAAGGAGAGGTCACGTTCCGGAGGTGCGAACGAGTCATGCTGTACGAGGTGTGTGTGTGTGTGTGTGTGTGTGTGTGTGTGTGTGTGTGTGTGTGTGTGTGTATGTGTGTGTGTGGGGGGTTAAGCCATGGCAGGATTATGATATAGACGCGTATTACATAAGTCACCAACGTTAATCCTTTGCTCTTACTTAATTCCTTTTTGAATCTTAGTATATTCCTTTTATTTCATCCGGAGAGAAAACCAACAAATCCAAAAAAAAAAAAATTGTGATGACTTAAAACATCTATCTTAATGTTAGTCTTCTCTGTTTATACATTTATCTTTCTTTACTCGTTAGTCTTCTCATTTATTTATTTATTTATTTATTTTTTTTACTACAAAGGAGACGGCTCAAGGGCAACAAAAAAGTGTAGAAAAAAAAGCCCGCTACTCACCGCTCCCATGTATCCATTTATCTCTCTTTACAAGTATACACAGGCTGGGTTTTTTTTCGTTAATCCTTTGATGGAAATACATAAATAAACATCTTTACTACTCTGCGCACTTCGATATGCTAGGCCTTTACAATTTCACATCAGTCTCGTGTTTATTTATCCAGTCATCTTTTTAAATATTCGTCGAGAGTGATGGAAGGGAGAGTTTTCCGGCCGTCCTGATAACTCCATATTTCGCTTTTCATAGAGAGATAAAAAAAAGCAACAGTTTCATTAGTTTAAAAGGTTCATGCAGTAACGACTCCATATCATCATCATCACGGCGGAACGACCGACTCAGGATTACTTATTTTGTTGGGTCTCGTTGATGATATGACACAACGCGGCTTTATTTTAGTTTTTTTGTGTTTTTATGAAAGGGAACGGACGGAATTATACTGCTGTGGGGGGCATATGCCGGGACATTTTTTTTTTGTGTGTGTGTGTGTGTTTGCGTGTGTGCGTATGGGGGTGGGTGGGGATAGGACCGGTATTTGAGTGCGTTGGAAGCAGAGTGAGTGTGCGTGCGTCCAGGCGTGGCACTAATGAATTATGATTGACAAATTTAAACAAGCTTAGTTAAATATGAAACGCGCTTTTAAACTACATCGCATACATAAAATAGGAAGGAGCGACCCTGTATTATTTTTCACGTTGTATAAAACATAAACACTAGGATGACGGACCTGCGTGAATGCGTGGCAGATGGGGCCTCGATGACTTACAATACACCATCCTTTTTTTTTTCTTCATTTCTCGTTAGCAGCAGTAGTATCAATGCAGGCAATAGCTACTGTAACTAATTTGATATATGAATGAATGAAAAAGGTTAATGTGAGACGAAGGTGTTGCTGTGCTGCCGTGCTTCGTTGTGGCAATATCTTAAAGGATCAGTTTCGAGGTAGGCAATGACTCCTGTAACTGCTTTGATATATGAATAACTGTAAAACGTTAAAGTGAGACGAAGGTATTGCCGTGCTCCCGTCCTTCGTTGCGGTTATATCTTTAGGAATCAGTTTCGAAGTTAGCAATGACTCCTGTAACTGATTTGACATATGAATAAATTAACCTCTTGACTGCGGACTTCGTACAATAAGACATCACCAAGCTACAGGAGTGGAACAAAGAGTGGCTGCTATAATTGGGAGGGGAAATCCAGCATACCAATACCACATGGGAAACACTAAACTATCCACCACAGAGGCAGAGAAAGACCTGGGACTATAATGTTACCAGGCTACCGGTGAAGGACAAATCCGTACCAATCGCAGCGGACAGGTTAAAATAAAGTGGAAGTGAGACGAAGGTTTTGCCGTGCTGACGTGTTTAATTACGATAATGTCTTAAAGGCCAAGTTCAGGTCAGCCTACATGTAAACCGTCTTCAATCGCCGTGAAACCCTGCGTCTTATAACTGGAAATTTCTTAAACCGCTTCGTTCGTGATTTCTGAACATTCGAAAGGAAAAAAAAGATCAAACTCTGCACCAGGAAGACGGGGAATTATAATAAGGGAATAAAAGATTAAGCATACCTACTCAACTATATGAACCGACCCCGTGGCACGAAGCTTTGCAAATATTAGCAAGTAGTCATCAAAGGTCAAAGCTGTAAGACCGTATGAAGAAGGAAGAACAGATAAAGAAGGAAAGGGAAAAGAGAAAAGGAAGGAAGAACAAATAAAGAAGGAAAAGGAAAAGAGAAAAGGAAGGAAGAACAAATAAAGAAGGAAAGGGAAAAGAAAAAAGGGGGAAAGGAAGAACAAATAAAGAAGGAAAGGGAAAAGAAAAAAGGAAGGAAGAAAAAATAAAGGAGGAAAGGGAAAAGAGAAAAGGAAGGAAGAACAAATAAAGAAGGAAAGGGAAAAGAGAAAAGGAAGGAAGAACAAATAAAGAAGGAAAGGGAAAAGAGAAAAGAAAGGAAGAAAAAATAAAGAAGGAAAGGGAAAAGAGAAAAGGAAGGAAGAAAAAATAGAGTAAAAAGGGAAAAGAGAAAAAAAGAGGGAAGAAAAGGAGAAAGAAAAAGAAAAAACGGAAAGAAAATTAGTGAAATCAATAAAATATGAATAAAAAGTATAAACATGAAAAGCAGCAAAAGAAAAGGAGTATTTAAAGCTGCATTAACATCCAGAGGGTTATTGGGAGTGCCAGCGCCAGCCACTCCTTCCTGCCATGCTACTTGCTATTATTTTTTTCCCTTAAGGCACGGCAGTAAATCGTTTCAGTTTCTGCTAACGGGGCAATAATCTTTCAAGACACCAACATTTCATTTGGTTAAGATTACGTATAAACAAAATCGCGCTTCCTACCTTTCGGCCACCTCCTTGGATTCTTTTGGGGAGCAGCAAGTAGCGGGCTTTTTTTTATTATTTCCTTTTTTGTGTGCCCTCGAGCTGTCTCCTTTGTTTAAAAAGAAAAAAACACTTCCGAAGTATTCTCGTGCCGCCATATAACCTGCCAAGCCTTCTGGAAAATCGTAGGAAAGAGCGTAGATCAAAGCGAGTGTCGAAATCCCGTAGCGATGAAATGTGCAAACACGCGCGGCCGTTCGGAGGAGAGTAGCCCAGTGGCTCGTGTTATAAAACATTTCATCGCTCAAGAACACATATTTGACAAGGCTTTCGTAGGAGTTGTGGGCATTTCCAAGAGTAGTTTTATGGCCCGGTGGTAGTTTGACCCTTCCTCTGTACCCTGAACATAAAGAAACACTCATAAGAACCCGACTGACCCCCTTTTTGAGCTTTAGAAATAGCTGGTGTGAGAACTGAAAGTGTCTTCTAATACCAACTGGGTCCATATTTTTAACCATTTCGGCGTCCAACCTCACATATTTGACACGGTTTTTGTAGGAGTTCTGGGCATTTCCACGGGTACTTTACTGACCTTCTTGGTAGTCTGACCCTTCTCCTGAGGAATGAGAAATAGTGAAATCAATAAAAGAAAGAAAAACCATGAAACTGAAGGAGCAAAAAAAAAAAAGAAGGCATAATTAAACACCGAGAACGCTTTAAAAATCATGAAAAAACACACATGAAAACCCGATTAAGCTTCTTTTTGGACTGTGAAAATAGTTGATGTGAGAAGTCGAGGCGTCTGAGCATACCGACCCAGAACGATGAAATGTGCAAACAGCGAAAACGTTCTAAAAAGCCGGAAGTACATGTTGCAATAAATTCAGGTTTTTACGGTGGGCGGTGGACTCAAAAATCAACAGACGGTCCGTGTTGAGCCTCAGAATTTGGGTTTTGCAGACTGAGGCTCCGGCACGTCATAAACTAAAACAACCTCGATGCTAAAAATAGACTAAACCCTTAATGAAGCGCCGGTGTTGAACAAGACTGTGCACTATAGCGTCAACAAAAAGGGAAGAATGACGGAGATAAAACACAACATACACATGCACGTTAAGGAAAAAGAAACTTGGAAATATAACTGGAATAAAACATACTTACCCGTACATACCAACACATAAACATACCCAACATGCACATACCCTGGGGAAAGCAAACCACATACCCAACATACACATAGACGCTGATGTAAAAAAAAAAACAGACTTGGGTATAAAAAAGAGGAAAAAAGAAATGGCAAAAAATATATATACACATGAAAAAAAATATTCACATGGAAAGGTGAAGAAGGAAAAGAGAAAAAGGAGGGAAGAAGAGAAATGAAAAAGAAAAAAATAGAAAGCGGAAAGAGAAACCATGAAATCAATAAAAGCAAGAAAAAAAACGAAACTGAAAAAGCAAAAAAATTAAAAAAAGGCATACTTAATCACCAAAAATGTTCTAAAAATCATGAAGTACGTGTAGCTATGAATTCATGTTTTAATCCCAACATACACATCACCCACCCCAAACAATCCCCCCCCCAAAAAAAAATATACACCCCCCTCAAAAAAAAGAAGCAAAATATGACTACGGTGACGCTTGAACCAGAGCCGCCAGCGCTGATGAGGGAGACGAGAGAAGCGACAACGGATCATGAAAAAGCCGCCGCTGTGTGAAAAGGCAACGGGAGGGTGAGACTCGCTGTGAGGGAAAGGCTGACGGGATGATATTTATTGTGTGCTAAGAGAGAAGAAAGGCCGGAGAGGAGACAGACGAGGGAGAATGGATGGAGGGAGAGGAGACAGACGAGGAACAGGAGACGAAGAGGAGAAGACGTACGAAGAGGGATGGAAGGGACAGAGAGGAGAATTTAGACGATGAAGAAGGGGCAGAAAGAAGACAGACGAAGGAGAAGGGGGAGGAAACAGACGAGGGAGAGATACGGAGAGGAAAACAAAAGAGAAGAAAAGGAGAAAGTGGGAGACCGTGAGGAGGAAAGGAAAGGAAAGGAAATTGGCGCAAAGGAAATGAAGAAAATATGAAAGAAGGGACGAAGGAAAATGAAAGGAGAGAGGTAAGAAGAGGGTAACAGAAGGGGGATAGAAAAGGTGAGTATAAAGGAAAGAAGAAAGAATGAGTCAGTAAGGAAAAAGGGAAGGGAAAGAGAGAACAGAGAAAAACAAGAAAAATATGAAAAATGGCGAGAACTTGAAGGAAAACAAAGGATAGGAAAAAAATGGAGGAAGGATGAAAATACAAGGAAAAGCAGTGAAAGGAGTAAGGGGGAGAGAGAGAGAGAGAGAGAGAGAGAGAGAGAGAGAGAGAGAGAGAATACCTATATATACTACAAAGCGGGTTCTCGGGTCGATAAATAGCTGGGTGTGGGCCACTTTGCATAAACAGAGCCGCCGTAAAGCATGCGAAGGAGGAAGCATTACGGGGCTCACTTATTGGGGAGCGAGGTTATTAAGGGCCGGGAACGAGAAGAGGAGGAAGAAGAGGAGGAGAGAGAGAATGCGTAGGAGGAGGAAACATGGCAACACGGAAGAGCATGCAACAGAAAGCCTGATTTTGCCTCTCCACCTGCGTTGCTAAATTGTCGTACGATGAAGATTGTATTTATCATTTTTAGGCTCCAAGACGGTCGTAGTCACACATATATCGATAGAAAATTAAAGTTAGCGTTAAAACTGTTATTTATTGATGTTGGTTTGTTCTCTTGCTATAGTTATCGGTCAGAGACTACGAAAATTCAGTGTGATGATTACAGTAATTTGGCAACACTACGAGTCTCCACCCATTTTTGTGATCTTGGCAAATTTAGCTGCAGAGGGTTTTGGTCATATTTCTAAGTCATTGATGTATATGATAAAGAGAAGAGGTCCCAGCATCCCTTAAGGTACTCGGCGGTTGACAGTTATTATATATATTATCTGTAACAAAATAATAAAATAATGTAAAATAATTTGTTCCGTTAGTTTTATGCTGAGTTTAACCTCATGGCAGCGACGGGCCAAATTTGTGGCTTTACCGTGTAGCAGCGACGGGCCAAATTTGTGGCGTTACCGTGTAGCAGTGACGGGCCAAATTTGTGCCATGATATAAACCCCCCAAAATAGATGATATATAAACTGATCACAGATGCTTTGATATATATTATGAAATGGTTTGTGTGAGTGATGATTTTTTCTCATTTTTCTCGCTAAGAGGGACATTAAGAAACATGATCCCTGATGCTACCGGGTTAAGAAAATTTGTTCTCTCTAAGTGTACTGAATATAATGAACAACTGCGCCTATATAGGATTCGACAAACAAACACACTGCACTGTTCGTCTCCGTGTTCGCAGCTTCAGGTAAGATTCTCACGGGGTATTGCCGCCTGCTGGTGCGAGAATCTGTTGGCGTCACCTGGAATCCATTTGCATCATTGAAGCAGGTGCCGATGTCGATATCCAGGTGACCCTGAGACGCGGACGTGAACACCTGGCGGCGAGAGTGGAGGGAGTGGAATAACACCGCTGTCTGGCCGGCTGGGAGGAGATGTATTGTCTTGACGTTATTCCGACCAACAGAGTTTTACGTCCTCACTGCTAATGTCTCATGTAATGCTGTAGCTCGTGAGGAAAAGGGCGTAGTATTTATTGTATTTGACCCACTGGTGTTTCTGAGTCTGCCCTCGTTGCGAACACTGCTCAATCTTGATATACTTACTTGTTGTGAGTGAGTGAGTGAGTGAGTAATAATAATAATAATAACAATAATAATAATAATAATAATAATAATAATAATAATAATAATAATAATAATAATAATAATAATAATAATAATAATAATAATAATAATAATAATAATAATAATAATAATAATAATAATAATTTCATCTTTTATTTCGCTGCCATTTCTTTTCCTCCAGACATTATTCCACATGCAGTTTTCTCTCGCTGTGAATCTGACGCCACAAACCATTTTCCGCCGATGTCGTCGTAAATCAACCGCATCTCTTTTTTTTCCACATTTTCTTCCTTCCGCCCTCGAAGCGAAAACGACTCCGCCCTTCTTGCCCAGACAACATTTTCCATTTTCTCTGCTGGCCGTTGTCTGCGCTTTACCCTCTCGCTCCTTGTTGCGGAGTTCGCCTTCCCTGGTCACGTTTCTGTGCCTCGTAACAATGTTTTCTTTAAGGGAACTGGATACGGCTGCTGCTGCCCATATTTTCAGAGAGGGTGCGGGAGTAGTTTTTCCAGAGGGGAGAGGAACACGGTTGAGTGCTGTTTATCTTGAAACCAATAAAACGGTTCAGTCTATTAGGGAGAGCTTCGTGTGCTGCGCTACTCTGAAAGCTTAACTAGTTGGGTAATCAGTCCCATTTTACATTTGCTTGCTTGAATAGTTCTAGTAAAAGAAATCATTGTGAAAAGTATTTATCATCAAAATAGTGATTTGAAATAGTGCATGTCACTAGCAGATTGAAGAAACAATGGCCGTGCGTCCTGCAACATATTCATTTGATTAACAAAGATGAAAATATTCAATTTGAAGCACAGTCAACATATCCTTTTGCTAACCTTGGAATCTTTTCTTCACCGATCATCAAACGATATTTATTTAGGTCTAACATATTATGCAGCAGCACGCGCCGTTTGACCTTCAGCTCCCGGCCACATCAGTTAGTGGAACGGGCATGCAAACTTAATCTTTGGCTCTCGGAAACTGTTGTCTATTCATCAGGACTGTTAAACGGTTCCTAGAAAATTTACCCCACCTAGAATAAAAAAATAAAAATAAACAGTAATACCACAATGCCTCATAGCTGTGATTCGCATCCAGAAACACGCGCCTCACATGTGACTTCCATTATCAATATATGTGGCACTGCATTCACCGGAGACATCTTCCACTTCTTCCTCTTCCTCCTCCTCTTCATCTCCTTGCTCCTCCTTCATCTCCGCCTCTTCCATCTTCTCCTTCTCAGTTTCCTCTTTCATTTTCTCATTTTCCATTTCCTACTTCTTCAACATTTCCTCCTCCATTTCCTCCTCCTCCATTTCCTACTTCTCAGTTTCTTATGTTGACAGCCAATAAACAGACTCAGCCCATAATGAAAAGAATTACCGCTTTCATATATACATTTTCTCAAGATAAATCATTTTACAAAGGAATACTAACTTGCCGGAGCACAGACTCAGCCCATAATGAAAAAGAAATACCGCTGTCATATGTACAGTTTTTCTCCATAAATCATTTGCCAACGGAAAACCAACTTGCCGGAGCAGACACGAAAGCAGGTGTAGAAAGTTCGTCGTCTCCTCGCAGCGCAGCCAGCCCGACACCCTCTGGACAACACCGCTCGGAGACTTCACTCATATGTTTGACGCGCCGAGCCGGATGTCTAAATTATAAAAAGGCGTGATGGAGATATCTGCTTAAAATGCTGAATGTTTAGTAGAGTGCCGTTTAGCTTCAGTTTCTCTATCTTATCTTTCATCTCCTTGCACTGTATTTTTTTTGTGTGTTTGTGTGTATAATGTATTTTCTTTATCCTCTTTTTCCTAGACTATTGCTATAACTACAACTACTACTCTTCTTTCTCTTTATCTTCTACTTCTTTCTCTTCCTCCTCCTCTTCGTCTCCTTCTTCCTCCTTCATCTCCGCCTCTTCCATCTTCTCCTTCTCAGTTTCCTCTTTCATTTTCTCATTTTCCATTTCCTACTTCTCCAACATTTCCTCCTCCATTTCCTGCTTCTCAATTTCTTCCTCCCCCATTTCTTCTTTCTCCTCCTCCATCTTCTCCACCTTCGCCTCCTCCATCTCCTCCTCCTCCATCTTCTCCTGTCAAGCACGAACGGCTACCACCCTTAATGTCCTCCTTCTCCTTCTCCTTCCCTCCCTCGCTCACTCCTTCCCTCCCTCCCTTTCTATTTCCCGTTCCATTACTTCGACTTAAAGCTTTCTTGATTGCTTCGTTTATTTCTTCATTCGCTTGTGTAACATTCTCCTTCGTACGCTTTGTTCTGAACTTTCTTTTTTTTCATATCACACGACTGGAACAAATGTTATATAATAACTACGATCGCATTTCACCATCATGTACGTCGCCATCACCGTCATGTACACCATCATAATCACCATCATTACCCCGTGCATCACATCACCACTAACACCTTCCAGCCGTCCACTTCCACGGTGAACACAGCGGCCCGTACCAAGAGTCGTGAAGGTCGAGCCGCGTACCTTCTCTTCGATCCTCGTCGCTAAACCTTCGTGACTCTTGGTACGGGCCAGCATATCTCCCACACCAAGCCTCTGCCTGCACCCTGCCACATCATCTGACCACAAACACTCACATACTCGTACAGAAACGGACGCATACATACACACACCTATACACACTATTATAATGAAAAATAAATTATATATACATCGTGCACAAATTTAGTGGTATCGTCCATAACAGGAACAGGAAAACAATTAAATGAGGACGGTGCAACTTTATAATTACACGGCGGCGGGAAATATTTATGTAACACGATAATTGCATCAAGCAAAACAAAAGCACGACCCTCTCATGCACGAGGCAACGCGCACACACACACACACACACACACACACACACACACACACACACACACACACACGTCAAGTTCTAGGCATGTTTAAGTTCCTCCCGCCGCAACAAGCTGACAATTTTCAGTCATTGCCGAGTGGGCGAAGACAACCAACATGCTGAGCTGCTCACCACCTATCAACGCGGACTCCAGCAAAGCCTTTTCAAGATGATTTAGTGGAGCTGCGGGGGCCAGCATGAGCCTTTAACGAGCTGGGACCAACCAGTAGGCCGCATCATGAGAGGTTACCGGTGATATAGGCCGAACGTAACACACACACACACACACACACACACACACACACACACACACACACACACACACACACACATGCACATGCACACACACACGGTTACTATAAGCTTACACACCACTAAACATACCCTGCGAAAAACAAAACCCAGCGGTGCACGTCGTTGAAGCAGCAAGAACCTTTGTGCCGCATGCTCGGTTTGGGACAGCCGGTGTCTTGCCGTGAGATACGCAAAGTTTATTCAGTCCAGGGGAAAAAAAAAAATATAAAGGTTCAGACGCGCTATTTTCTTCCGTGGGTACCGGCGAAGATAACAAAGCTATTTACATACCATAAACTAAAAATGTTTGTATCCCTGCAACCGCCGGCACGTTTGAGTGACTCGAGGCTGACAAAACACATAAACATAGCTCAGCGTAACACTTAAACCCGGCAGGAACGGCACGCCCGAGGCAACACAACCCTGAATTACTGCCCCACGACCGCCGACAGGTCCTACAGGTACATGAACCAACAGAACCGACTGGCTACACCGGGGCTACATTACTACTGGAGAGTCGCACGAATACATAAACAAAGGGGATTGGCTACAGATTTTTATAAAGGTTGACTGAATTACCAGGGAAACAGAGCAGACCCGAACCGAAACCATACAACCGGCCTCTTGCAGACTCCTTACGGTCTATGTTCTTATGGTCTTATATGTTCTGGTAATACAGTGTCACACCTACAAAGCGTATTACATGTATTTAACCCAGCAGCCACAGTAGTGTTTGCCGCGCCACAGGAACAAAACAGAGAAGAACAAGCGGTAGAGGTTCTTTCATGCTCTTTTATTACGACACACCTAACCAACTCCAATAAAAGAGAATTCAAGGGTTGGTAAATGAAGGCAAACAGAGGTAACTGGCCACACAGCACAATCACACTTAAGTCGCCGGTCGCCCACACAGTCACAAACCTTAGACGCTGCAAAAAGCCCCAGCCACACCAGACAAAATAAAAACAGGTGTGCCAACGAATCCTACTGAGCCGGTGTGCGTGATGGGGAAGCGGGTGCACCGGCTGAGTCACGGACCAACATACAAATTTACGATATGAAACGGAAACAGAAGAGGGTCGACAGATCCTCATAAAACAATCAGAAACACACATACACACAAAAAAGCATATATATGCACACACATACACACACACACACACACACACACACACACACACACACACACACACACACACACTCACTCAGACACGCACACACCTACATAAAATACAAAAACATCATAATAAATAAATAGATATGTTAATAGAAATAAATAAATGAAAATAAAAAAGTATAAAATATTAGAGTCAATGACCGCTTTGCATGTAAACTTATATAAAAAAAAATGCATCAACAAAACTTTTAAGAGCAAACCCGATGCTGGATAAGAAAGCTTTCGAGAGCCCACGTCGGCGTCGGCTGAGCCACGGAGGAGGAGGAGCAGGGGGGACGCAGCACAGGTGAGCCAGAGGTGAGCTGCGCTGTGCTAATAAGTGAGGATAAACACACCTCAGTAAACTAAAGTGCGTTAGTTTAGTTAGACATGTGCCCATAAATGACACACTCCATTAAATAAATACAGAAACACACGCTCACACACACACACACATACACACACACACACACACACACACACACACACACACATTATTTTTTTCTTTTTTCTTTCTTTTTTCCTTTTCTTTCGTTCCTTCTATCTTTCATTTCTCTCTCTCTCTCTCTCTCTCTCTCACACACCAAAAAAAAAAATATCAGCTATGGCAAGGAGTCAAGGTTATGAATGCAACAGACAACATACCACTCTCAGCTTGACCTTGTCCAGCTCATATACAGGTTAGTGTTAGGCAATGCGGGCCCCCCCCAACCCCCACACACATACACACACATTGCAGACCCCCACGAAGCGAGCAGCAGGCAGGCAAGCAGGCGGGCGGGCAAGAAGCAGGCGTGTGTGTTGCAGGGCGGGTGATTGGCTCAGCGTGGCAGTGCAAGCCCGGCGCCAAGAGAGACCCGCTCCCCGCCCTAATGCCCGACTGGTGCATGGTTTACGGCCACCCCGAGGCGTCCTGCTTTTCCTCCTCCTCCTCCACACCTTCTCCTCCTTCTACTCCCTCTGCCTTCTGCGCCTCCTCCTCCTCCTCCTCATACTCCCTCTGCCTCCTGCGCCTCCTTCTCCTCCTCCGTCTCCTATTTCCTCCTGATTCTCCTCTTTGTTCATGTTTTCCTACACCAACAGCTTTTCTTTCTTTAGTTTCTTGCACTTTTAGACGTTCTACTTTTCTGTATAAATTATTTTCGTTGCATATTGTACCACCTCCTTTTTCTCATCTTCTTCCTCCTCTTCCTCTTCTTCCTTCTCTTCTTCCTCTTCATCCTCCTCCTCTACCTCGACCAGTTTCAACTACCTGCATTTTTCTATTCTAGTTTTTGTCCATTTCTTGTTCCCGCACTATATCTTCTCCTCCACATCTTCCTCTTCTTCTTCCTCCTCCTCCTCCTGCTAATATGTCTGTAACTCCATGACCTTCTCTTCAACCTCTTATTCCAGTCTTCTTTCCTAACCCCCACTAGTCCCTTACGCCTTAAAGCAAGAGGAGTCGTAAGGTGAGGCAGACGAGTAAAGAAGCACAAAATTACAGAAGTCGCAAACAATTACAAACACAAATTACTCAAACTCAACGGGGAAAATAATTACTGCGTCTTAGGAGAAAAAATAAACGCACACACACCACATACCACAACCTCTTTCCCATTTTCTTTCTCTCTTTTTTTCTGCCACTAAGGACTAAGTTTCAATCCCAATCTGTTTTTAGAAAGGAAGCGAAGTAGGCGAAAGTGCTAAAGCGAGAGGCAAGGAAATTATAAAAGTAGTAGAATTATTGTAGAAAAGAGAGAAAGAAAGAAAAAGGGAGACAGAAAGAGAGAAAAAGACAGAGAGAAGAGACGAGACAGGGGAGGGCGTTTGCAGAGTGAAACTATATAGAGTGGAAGAGCTTATGCAAACGTGCGGTGAAAGAAGATCTGGGAGGAAGGGAAGGAAGAGAAAAGATTGAGAGAAGAGTGTGAAACGGAAGGAATAAAGAGGAAGGAAGAGACGGAGCGAAGGGGAACCGAAGGAGGAGGCTGGAGGCGAAATGAGGAGGGGGTGGACACGGGAAAGCAGGCTGGAAGACGGCCGTAAATGCGAGCAGAAGCAGTAAGAAGCAGTAAGTAGGAGAGAGCGAAGCCTGAGTGGGTTTGAGGAGAGGAAAGGATCTGCGGGGGGATGAGAAAGCGGATTTGGTGGAGCAGGAATCTGGGTAAGTGGAGTGAGAGAGAGAGAAAAAGAGAGAGAAGTGGGGAGGAGCCGGAGCTGGAGATAAGGGGAAGAGTGCGAGAGGGAAGGGGAAGGAGAGGAGAGGGATCAAGCAAGCAGTGGTCAAGGCCGCCTTCATCCAGAGAAAGCCACCACCAGCTTACTGCGCCCAACTTGAAGTCCGCCGTCTGCTCCACAATTATACCTCCTTGCCCCTGACCTGAACGAAGAGCGAGGTGGAGAACACGAAGACATTCCAAGCAGTACGCACGGACCGAACCAGTGTACTAAGATTTATACGGAGGGAGAGGGAGAGAGAGGAACAAAAAAAGAGTCCTTCCTTCTTTTCGTCTTTCTTCCTTCTTTCTCCCTTGCTTCCTTCTTTTACTTATTCATTCCTTCTCTCTTTCTGTCTTTTCCTTCTTTATTTCTATTATATCAAGCTTCCATTTTCTACTTTCCTTCTTTATTTCCTTCATACCTTCGTCCTTCCCTTCTCTCCTTCATTCCTTCTTCATAGTATTAGTTTTATAGTTCATCGGAGAGAGAGAGAGAGAGAGAGAGAGAGAGAGAGAGAGAGAGAGAGAGAGAGAGAGAGAGAGAGAGAGAGAGAGAGAGAGAGAGAGAGAGAGAGAGTTATATTATCTACCATGCTAGACCAGTGAACAAAAAAACAAGCAAACATCAACAACAGCAAGACAATCGCAGTGTTTTAAGAAGTCTGTCGTAAAAGTAGGTTAAATAATTTTCTTGATCGCTTCCTTAACGTTTCTCTTTTACTCTCTCCACTCAACCTTAATTTTTTTTCTTTAAGCTGAACACGAGTGATGTGCAACCGCAGCGCCATCTTGTCTGGAACAGTTAAATATAATGTCAGAGCAGTATTTAGACACCTTCTGGACACGCATTTCTGTTCTGGACACTAATTTTTCTTTTCCCACTAATTTCTCTTCTTTTTTGTCCACTCATTTCTCTTCTCTTTTGTCCACTCATTTCTCTTCTCTTTTGTCCACTCATTTCTCTTCTCTTTTGTCCACTCATTTCTCTTCTCTTTTGACCACTCATTTCTTTTCTCTTTCGGCCACTCATTTCTCTTCTCTTTCGGCCACTCATTTCTCATATCTTTTGTCCACTCATTTCTCTTCTCTTTTGTCCACTCATTTCTCTTCTCTTTTGTCCACTCATTTCTCTTCTCTTTTGTCCACTCATTTCTCTTCTCTTTTGTCCACTCATTTCTCTTCTCTTTTGTCCACTCATTTCTCTTCTTTGTTGGCCACTCATTTCTCTTCTCTTTTGGCCACTCATTTCTCTTCTCTTTTGTCCACTCATTTCTCTTCTCTTTTGGCCACTCATTTCTCTTCTCTTTTGTCCACTCATTTCTCTTCTCTTTTGTCCACTCATTTCTCTTCTCTTTCGGCCACTCATTTCTCTTCTCTTTTGTCCACTCATTTCTCTTCTCTTTTGGCCACTCATTTCTCTTCTCTTTTGGCCACTCATTTCTCTTCTCTTTTGGCCACTCATTTCTCTTCTCTTTTGTCCACTCATTTCTCTTCTCTTTTGTCCACTCATTTCTTTTCTCTTTTGGCCACTCGTCTTTCTTTTCTTAGCGAGGTTTTATCTATCTTTTCTGCCCTTGAATAACTCGTACTTCCTTTACTATAAAAAAAATCATCAAACAAAGGTCAAGTTCTCATCTATTTCCTCAGGTTGACGATCCATATATCTTCAAAGAGGGGCATAAAACGGCGTTCAAACTGTCATCCTACACGCCTCGGCCCCCAGGAGACATGAGCACCTGAGCCACCGCCGCAGCGCCAGCAAAAAGTACCCCGTGTCGCCCACCGCCTCCCGGGGTTTTTAAGGGTCAGTTGGCGAGGCTCCCGGCGGCCGCGCGCACGCCAAGTCGCCGTTAACACAACAAATGGATTGGTTTCACATTCCACGCCGAGCCTCGCGTCCAGAGCTCCCTCGGCCGCCGCGGTGCCTGGATCCGGTTCGTTCGGTTCGCTCTTTAAGGCTACGATTCGACGGCTGCGGGATTTCTTTGTTAACGATGAACGTGGCAAAGTGACAGTTTGGTGGGATTTGCATTATCTCGTTTATCCAGGTGTGGGTGGGTGTGTGGTGAGGGGGAATGGGGTAAGGGAGAGAGGAAGGGAGGGAGGGGAAAGCGAGGGAGTGTGTGTGTGTGAGTGCGCGTGTGTGTTTGAATGTGTGTGTGTGCTTACTTGTCCATCTTTTCCTCCTCGTGCCGCTCCGTCAGTCACCAGGGCGTGCAGAGTAAGGGAGACAGAGCAAAGGGAGAATAATTAATATCAGTTATCGTTCAGTCTCCGCCCAGTCACTGCCGCGCGCTGTCAAGGTGAGGAGCGTGGTGTTGACAGGTGAGGCCAGGTGAGTGCCAGGTGTAGCGAGCTGTGGTGAGGCGCCGACAGGGGGGAACATCGTGGCAGAGGGAGTGAAGCGAAGATCAGAAGGGAGTAAAGACATGATTTGGGGGGAGTAAAGAAGACATGGTTCGAGGGGAGTAAAGAAGACATGATTCGAGGGAAGTAAAAACAGGATTCGAAGGGAGTATAGTCATGATACGAGGGGATTAAAGACATGATTCGAGGGGAGTAAAGAAGACATGATTCGAGGGGAGCAAAGAAGACATGATTCGAGTGGAGTAAAGACATGATTCGAATTACAAATTATTACAAAAGTACGAGATAAATAAAAAAGATCCTGCACGAAAGTAAGAAAAAGATAAAATGTTGTATATTAAAGCATTACGTAAAGATATTAAACAGGATCAGAATATATCTTTAATGAATACATAAATAAAAGTAAGGAAAAAACAATAAATCCGGCAACAGATCCAGGTTACCAATATATTAAAAGAGGCTGAACGGGAGCATAACGGAGGCGTACTGAACTTGAGATAAAAAAAAAAAAAAACTATACTGAAGAATTACGTGAAAGTATTTAAACACGATCAGACTCTATCATTAATTAAAACAGTAATAAAAACTTACAAAAAACAATTAGCTCGGTAAGATCCAAGATATCAATGTATTAAAAAAAAAATCTGCGCAGGAACGTTACGTAGAAACACTGAAATTTCACATGAACAAAACATGATGAAATATAAAACTGGAGCTTAACGGGATGAAAAGCAATCAACCGAACGAAGACTAAACGGACAAAAAAAGTTGACGGACGAAATATTACGAAAAATGTGTCGACGAGATGAACAAAAGGGCGTGTAACAAAGGGACTCCGGGTGACGCATCCTTTCTCGCGATGTATGAAGAAAGCAGAGGTTCCTTGACCCAGCGATGGCGTGGCCCGGCGCTGCGGCTCCCGGGACTGGTTTGTGGCTGTAGGGGCACCGAGGAAACGGGGAGGAGGAGGAGGAGGAGGAGGAAGAGCAGAAGCAGAGAGAACATAAGAACGTAAGGAGTGGAGGAAGAGGAGGAGGAGGAGGAGAGAAACTAGGAAGAGGTGGAGGAGGAAGCGGACGTGGAAATTAGTGTGGCATGAGGGAAAAAGAATAAAAGAAAGATGAGTAAGAGGATGACTATGCATGGGAAAAAGAAAAGGAGGAACAAGAGGAGGAAACACCGCAACATGGAAGAGTCGGCAACAGAAAGCCACATGGCCCGTCACGAGGCTGCCTGTGCCATAGCGATGTAATTGTTTCGTCACACGCACACACGGAGACGCTCGGTTCAGTCTTGTCGCCTTGTCAAAGAATTGGTCGTTTATACAGTAGCTATTTCACTAGTGCTTTTTTTTTTTTTCACTAATAGATGACGCGGAGAAAAAAAAATGTCTTGTCGATAAGTGCACTGGGTTGCTAGATTTAACTTGGCAGAATATTACTGTTACTATTAAGTGTGTGTGGATGACAATAATCCTTTAAGCGATCAACATTACTTAAGTTGTTGAGGTACTTGAATATTTGTATCAATCCTCCCCGTAGTCGTCTCTTTTCCAGTGTAAATATAAGTCGCTTGAGTCGTTTCTCATACGAATGTACCTTCAACGACTCCATCATTTCCGTAGTTATTAGTGAGGTCTCGGCAACGAGTCATAAAAATATATTATTACCTTCTGCGTCTCCCACTCGATGTTATTCGCTATAAACCCAAACAGAGAAATATTTTTTTTACAACCAGATCGATCCCTGCCGTGAGATTGTCTCCTAAAGGCTACCCGTTTACTGTAGTTTTTATAAGGACACTTTCATGGGGTACTTTGTCGAAGGCTTTCTAAAAGTCGATGTTTTTATGAACTGTTCATATAGAGGGCAAGTTTCTTTTTTTTTTTTTAGCGGAGCCATTCTTGCTTGGCTCATGCTAACCTCCGGAACTCCAATTGATCCTCTTGCGAGTTTCCCAAGAGTCCGAGTTAATAGGTGTTCATCAGGACAGCATGTGGTTGTCTATGGCCACTCAGGGATAGCTGAAAATAGCCAGCTTGTATCAGCGGGCGGAAGTTGAACCTGGGTTCCCCTAACACCGCGCCAGCACTCTGATCAGTCAGTCAGTGCCAAGATTGGCCCCATTATCTTAAAATCCATGTTACGTTCCCCGTTTTCCAGTCCTAAGGAACTGTGATCCTTCCCGGTGGAATAGGACCCTCGGGGACGGACTCCATGTTCATTACCGCTAACACAGACGCAAAGTTTGTTTAGTATTCTGGACATGTGTTTACTGTCCTGGGTTACAACACCGATCCTGTGTCTCTCTCAGAGGATCAGTATTGATCTATACTTTTTACCTCCCGGTATGAAAAACTGCTTCAGGTTAGTCGTGACAACGTGTTATTTTTTATTGTAGCTTTTAATATTGCGGATGTAGGCTCCACAAGCTCTGAGGCTGTGCTGGCAGCGTTCAGGCCTTTTGTCGTGGAGTTTTTTTCATCAAATTATAATTTCTCTACTTTAAATTTATTACCTTTTGAATTTCGTGATCATCAACCCCACCACTTACTATCCTGGCTCTCGTGGAAACTGTTGTCCTTTCTACTTTTAGTTTATCCTTAAATATGTTCCCCGCGTTCTCCATTGTAATAATATTTATGTGGTTCCCGCCTGAACAATTATTTGTCGGTCAGTATATATTGTTCAATATTTTCTTTACACTTCTTACAGAATAAATTTTCTTTTGTTTATCGTGACCCTTTTCCTCCTTGAATTATCTTCCCTCTTGAATTACCAGCCGGCCCCGCACACCGCCCGCCGGCCTCAGCGCCTCGCCTCGCGTCAGCACTGCGGCAGGAGGAGTCAGGGCGGCGTGTCACACTGAGCGCCGCTGTTCCTCATCCCTCTAATCACCATCGCGTAATTGGCCGCGTCGCCGGGCCTCGCTAACCTTGTTAATGAAGCCAATCCGTCTCTCCGTGGCAGGAAAGGCGACTCGCTTTCCTTCCCTCGAGAAATTGAAGCAAACTCAACCACGGTGCCCGCGGCTTCATTAGTCCGGAGCCTCCATTACATGTGATTACCTTCGGCCTTGAGGAGCGATGCTTAGGAAATGCTGGCTGGGGCATCTCAAGGCTACGTATTATCCGAGGCCGTGTACCAGTGCAGTGTTCCTTCTTGTTGTATACCAAAATAATTTAACTCGTGTCCACTTTACCATAGTTCTTCTCTTAGGTGTACCTGTATATTCTAAACCATTCAAAATAATATTGTTTTACGTTCATACCATCCCACAAGTATTGTTACGTGCGGCTTCAGTAGAATTGAGGGGAAGTTTCACGTCCAAACAACAGTGAATAAAGAAATTTCTGGACGGAAGACAAAAACTTGCTGAGGCACGTTTCTCAGTTTACATGGAGATAATTTACAGCGAGCCACAGAAGGAGCGTCTTCCTATTTGGCGGCGGCGCGGGTGTCCCAGTGAGCCGGCCAGCAAAGGTTAATTGTATCATGACCTGACTGGTAAATACGAGAAACACATGTCACCATTTCCCAGATATATGATGCCCACATCTTACTCCGGAGGTGGGCAATATTGAGATGAGGAGGAGGAGGAGGAGGAAGACGAGGTGGAGAAAGAAGAGGAAGGGGAGGAGAAGAATAACTGACAACAATACTAACAAGGTGGGGAAAAGGAAGGACGAGGAAAAGTTGAGTGGGAGGAAAGAAAATAGAAAAGAGAAGGAAAAATAAGAAACAAGACCAAACAAAATGAGTAAAAATAAATAAAAATAACAAGAACACGAACAAGAATATAACCAATAAAACAGGCAAAATAAGATTAAGAAAGAGGAAAATAAAGAAAAAGAAGAACCACCAACAAAGCAGCCAGAACACACACACACTCACACACACACACACACACACACACACACACACACACACACACACACACACACACACACACACACACACACACACACGTAATACACATCATCAGCCGGAGGTGCAGGTGACACAGGAAACAAGATCAGCGTGCCGGGAGGGAGGGGGACGAGGGGATAATAATAGGCAAAACAGAAGGCAAGGGAAGACGCACGGGGCATAGGGTGGAACGGCGGGTGGGGGTGGAGGAGAGGGTGGAGTGGAGGCAGTACAGTGGGTGGAAGGCTGGCAGGGGAAGTGGGTGGAGTGAGGTGACATGGAAATTGTGGGTGGCGAGAAGCAGGCGTGTGGGAAGGTGGCTCGGAGAGTCTTCACATACGCCGCTGACGCCACTGAAGGAGGAGGTATGAAAAGGGTAAAAATAATGATAATGAATGGAAAATATACTAACAAAAACTAACAATAGCAACAAAATTAGTAAAGAACAATAGCGCGAATCAGGAAAACGTACTAAGGCTGTTTTATTCCAAATCATTTGATTTTGGTAAACGTTTGTGTGTTTTGAACAAAAAATGTTCCTCATATACTTTGGAAATTCGTAGTTTTTAATACAATCGTTTTCTTTAAATTGATTAGCCACGACGTTACAACACAACCATCCAATTAAATTAGCAACTCTGTCACCTCAGCAAATTAGCAGCCTGGCCGAAACAAATACCGGGCACCCTGGCATCACTGAATTGATGATTTATATCTGCCGGTGGGAGTGGTTTCACTGTGTTGCAAACACACACAGACCATACAACTCTTTATATATATATATATATATATATATATATATATATATATATATATATATATATATATATATATATATATATATATATATATATATATATATATATAAAGAGTTGTATGGTCTGTGACCCCATTTCATTGACAAAAGAGCGAACAGGTTATCTAGAGTTGAGAGATTTCGATTTGTATGCTTACAAAACAATTCAATTCTAACAGTATCCGTAAGACTCAAACAGTCTTTTTCCCGACTCGTGTCCTTCACATTTCCCCTTTGCGGGGCCACGCGTCGGCACCCGACCCTGCCCTGCCCCATGCTCTGTGCACTCCCTACCCGCGGCTGCCAGGTACCGGGGGTGGGGGGGGTGAGTGGCGCCGCACACCCACCGGATCACTACTTACCTGCTCATCGGGGTTCCCGAGGCCAGGTGGTACTGGAGGGCCCGCTGCCCTAATGTGGAAACGCATATATGCGGTGACCCAGAATCATAAGTAGCCTACTCCACCACAGACTCTTGACAAAAAGGTTCCACTGTACGCTTGTTTGCTATGGGCCCAGAATCATAAGTAACCTGAAGTGCCACACAACATTTTCTTCCTGATGTGTAGTTCTACCTTGGGTATTACTACTACGACCCCTGTGCAAGCCTCTTGATCATGTTATAAGCGTGTGTTAAGGAGTGCTGAAGCAATGTGCAGCCCACCACGACCCTTCCTTCCTTCGCACACCCTGACCTCCGCACCGCTGCAGCCACGACATTAGCATCCCATAAGCCAGCTATTTACGACTCCTTCAGCGGCACGACCCTCTCCTTTGCACCTCTTTTTCTTTTACTTGCTTAAGAATTAGTGCGTGGCTGTTCTTGCAAGGCGTTGGATAATGGAACCAAGTAAATGTTCGATACACAATAAAATACTAGAAAATATAAAGCGAAACGATAAGACGACAAGGCAATAATAAGTTAACGGTAAACTACTATATCTTTGTGGTGCTAAAACTCGGGAGAACCAGACACGACGGACAGGTATTCATGGGTCCTTGGAGGGGCAGGTGTGGCGTAATGAGGGGCAGGTGAGGGGATTTGTGACCACCTCGTTAAAGCTTTGTCCCTCCGCCTCTTCCTGCCCCTTTGTTTCAGCTTCCGAACGCACCCAATTTCCACACATATATTTCGTAGATTTCGTTATTTTTTTCCGCTTCCGAACGCACCCAATTTCCATACATATATTTCGTAGATTTCATTATTTTTTTCAGCTTCCGAACGCACCCAATTTCCATACATTTATTTCGTATATTTCTCTTTTTTTTAACTGGGCTACATCTGTTTTCTGTATTTATCATTTTTCAATATGTATGTACCTTAATTTTTTTTCATTTTTATATGTATTCCTATTTTTGCTTCAATTTTGATCTATGTATCTTTTAGTCCGTTAACTTCTTCTTTATTTCAACCTCATTAATCCATTACCCATTCCCCTTTTCTATTAAATGCTTCTTTATTTTCTTTATCCTTCCACGTTCAACTCTCCTACTGTCCTATACTCAATCCTATTTTCCTATTACATAACTGTTTACTTTCTTTCTTCTTGTTTCCCATATCCCTTTCACTTCCCGTCTATTCTAGTCAACAAACTCTCTACCGTCATTACTCCATTCCCTTAACTTTCCTATATACTTCTTTGTTATTTTCTTTATGCTTCCACATCCCTCTCGTTCCAGTCTATTCCAGTTCCCAAGCTTTCTACCGTCTTCTCGTCTCCCTTCTATCCCAGTCCCTCAAATATCTCTACCACATCCTTCCCGCTTCCCTTCTATTCCAGTTCCCAAGCTTTCTACCGTTTTCTCGCCTCTCTTCTATGCCAGTCCCTCAAATATCTCTACCACATCTTTCTCGCTTCCCTTCTATTCCAGTTCCCAAGCTTTCTACCGTTTTCTCGCCTCTCTTCTATGCCAGTCCCTCAAATATCTCTACCACATCTTTCTCGCTTCCCTTCTATTCCAGTTCCCAAGCTTTCTACCGTCTTCTCGTCTCCCTTCTATGCCAGTCCCCAAAATATCTCGACCACATCTTTCTCGCTTCCCTTCTATTCCAGTTCCCAAGCTTTCTACCGTTTTCTCGCCTCCCTTCTATGCCAGTCCCTCAAATATCTCTACCACATCTTTCTCGCTTCCCTTCTATTCCAGTTCCCAAGCTTTCTACCGTCTTCACGCCTCCCTTCTATGCCAGTCCCTCAAATATCTCTACCACATCTTTATCGCTTCCCTTCTATTACAGTTCCCAAGTTTTCTACCGTTTTCTAGCCTCCCTTCTATGCCAGTCCCCAAGCTTTCCACCGTAACGCCGAGATTCCGTGCGAGGTGTAGGCAATTAGAAGGACGTCACTTCGTTATACGCCAACACGCTCCGTCTCCTCCCACTCATCTGTCCTGTGCCATATGCTGCTCCTCCTACAACTCTTCTTCCAACTCCTCCTCCTCCTCTTCTTCTTCTTCCTCCTTCTCCTCCTCCTCCGTCCCCCTCCACTCCTTCAGCACCTGGTCGCCGGCTCGTAAAGAACAAAGCGCCATAAAAATACCTGCCTTCAGCTTTTGACAGGTAAACCTCCCTGGTAAGTTACAATCACGCCCAGACTCGTCCGCGCCCACCTGCGACCCTCATTATTTTGTTGTCATTTCCTACGTACTTTTATTTCTTCTTGTTTTCTTTGCTTGGAGATGGCGAGGCGTGTATAAATAAGAAAGATTGCGTGTGCACATATATCTAAAAGTCGTTTGGTTTGTTCTTTTATGTTTATTTGGGGACTCGTAACCAAATATTTATTGGGAGAGGGGGAGAGAGAGGAGGGGGGAGAGAGAGGGGGTTGAGAGAGAGAGAGAGAGAGAGAGAGAGAGAGAGAGAGAGAGAGAGAGAGAGAGAGAGAGAGAGAGAGAGAGAGAGAGAGAGAGAGAGAGAGAGAGAGAGAGAGAGAGAGAGAGATAATAAGTACAAACCACATAGTTTAGCATCAGATTTGTTTCATAATGCAAAAAATAGCTATTTAAAAAAGACACAACGTTACTGTCATACTTCGTCACTAGTGGAATTACCAACACCGTTACCACCTAAAGAGAAGATTTCCACGGTTCCAATTTTTTCGAAAGGTGCTCTCGCGGAAAAGTAAAAAGATGCATATGGCTCACAAACTGCCGACGAAGACGAACACAACAACAAAATTTACATCAACAGTGACATCAATGACAAGATAGACAACAATTTCGACGACAGTAAGGACGAATATACAATAACAAAATAAAAAGGCAACAATACCAACAACAACAACAACAATAACAACACCACAAACAACAACAGTAACCTTCAAGTGAGAAACAGACAAACCTCTCCCCTGACCCGGTTCGACAGCTGGGCCAGGCGACGACACAGTGTGCGGGCGAGGGCAAAAACAAAATGAAGGGGCGGCGGGAGGAAAAAGTTAAAATTGGTCTGGGTTGTGAAGAGCGCCGCCACCCACCATCTTCACGACGCGGCCTGACCTCAGCGGCGGCACCAAGACGGGCGAAGGGAGCTGTGATCGAGTTTGCCGTTGAGTTCTGCGACTTAAACTGAGGCATACCATTCTCAGGACGTTGTTTTGTTCTTAATAATATATGACGGAGTTCAATTGGGCTCCTTAGTGGCTTTAGAACCTTTACTTCTACATAATTCTCCTTGCGGTTTTATATTATTATCTATTTTTGGGCTCGGAAATATTTCTTGCTTTATTTTTCTTCACTCATTCGGGGAGGATACTAGCTAACAATCGCGTCACACTTACACACACACACACACACACACACACACACACAGGTAAAGCACGAGCAGGTAAGAAAATGCCGCAGTGGCCCGACGAAGATCAACCTTTCCCTCGCACGCTAATGAAGAGGTATCCACCTTCGATTCCCGCGAGACACCTGCAATCATCGAGGTCGGCCGCCGCTCCGCACGGTCAGCATTATTGCGTCTGAGAGAGTCTGAGTGCGGGTTGTGGCCACCAATCTCTGCACAGACGGGTCATCTTCCTACGTTCCCGATGCGACGGGCGATGGTCGGGGCGATAATCTTTTGTTCCCTTCATTAATATTCACTTATTAAGGCCACTTTCAGCCACCATAGCACGCTCTTTGAATCTGTTGAATGGTTGGGTTCTGTTAACACTTTATAGGGTTCCAGACACTGAATTATTTATCAAAATCTTAAATTGTATAAGAGAGAATGTTTTCTTTTACCCGTTATGACTGATGTTATTAAATGAAGCAGTGAAGCATATTTCTGACATATATTCATTATTTATATTTATTTCATGCTAAGAAACGTAAAAGTGGTTACTTGAAATATTGTGAAAGCAACTAACGCCATAAGTTTAACACATTTATATACTGCAAAATACTAAATCACCAATTTCCTAAACACTCAATAGAGGAGTCTCACCTGAATGAAAAAAAGCTAATAATGACTGAACAAGTTAATACATCTATGGAAAAATATGAACATCCCGCATGAAAACATCCCGATATGGAGGACGCGAGCCTACGCCAGGGAAGGAATTGTCCGCCCACTTAATAGTTCCTCGAGGTAAGACGCTCAAGATGATGAGGCCGTTGGCGTGCGGGGAAGTCGTCCCTCAAATGGAAGAGCTCAGGGCGTGGTAAACACTACATTTGGAGAACTCTTGACTGGAAAGCGACGTTGCGAAACCCTGAACTTTCCAGAGTGGGGTTTCCCAGCCTATGATTATACTTCATTTTCGAAAGTGGTGATATACTAACCTATTATTTTCTTTATGAGCAGTCCAGACAAATGAACTACTCGATTTCTTTTAAGTTCCTCCTTTTAGGTAAACTCAACAGACGGCGAAATATACCATGACTCATGTATCGTCAAAAGAAGTATTAATGTGTTACTAATTACTCACCGGTTCCTGCCTCCCACGGGCCGCCAGTCTTCCTGCCTCGCCCTGTTCTCCCCGGCCATAAAAAGAGCGACACTCACCTCTGGAAGGAAAGATAAATGTCCAGAAACTTTCATTCTATATTTTGGCTTTTGTAATTGTCGCTAACAAGAACGAAAAAGAAGGATAGGTGGAACTACATGCATAATTCACCTTACTGCACTCAACAAATGCAAAAATAACACGTATAATGTCCATGAAAATTATATAAAAAAATGCTTTGGTGTCTAGTTTGCAACTTTTTGGGGGAGGCTGTCGGCGGCTCAAGTCTCGGCAATTAGTTCTCGCCTGAGGAAGATGGAAGATAACGAGGGACGCGCTGATCCTCATGCAACGAGGAGTGGACGGCAGCCCATTCTTTCCCTCTCATCACAGTGGTGCACGCTGCGCAGATACACATAAAAACAGAGGGGAAGCGCGCACCGGCCACCCGTGCGTGCATTAGGCAAACAGGCAACGTGCTGAGAATGCCAAACCTCTGCTATGATGCATGTGTGCGGTGAAGGCCATTATACTGCTGGTAATGAATGCTTATAACATAAATTGCAAGTAGCTCTCTGGGTTTCATCTCCCTGACCTTCACTCGTTCTTTAGCCGCTCGCACGCTGCCTGCTGGCGACGTCTACTATTGCAGGATCCTTGAAGGTACGACTCGCAACCTAATACAGGGTAGCAATAGACTGCCATTTGGGTTACCGCTCCATAACCAGCGCATAAACAAACACCAGATGGCGGGCTGCACACAGCGCTTGTACCGTCATGTGGCTTACAAATGGGTCGTGAAGTGCATATCAAATGAAGTGAATAATGCTTTAAGTCGCAGTAAGAAAAGTTTAAAGTACGAGGAACAGTTACATCAAGAAATTCCTCGTACGTTAAGTGCATGTCAACATAATATTGAGGAAGGCACGACCAGAGGAAGGACGGGGTGCTCGCGTCCCCTTCCCTCCCGACGTGTCAACACAAAGACCTTCCTCCCGGATCCCTGGACCTTCAAACGGGATCAAGCCAGACACCGTCATAAAAAAGCTGCCTACCAGCGCCGGGGGTCACGGGGTCACGGATGTCACCTCCCTCACATTCTCCGTCTTGACAGCGGCTGCCACAAAAAAGAACGGAAGTGACAGGAGGATGTCCAACAATATTTTCTTTCATTATTCGTCACATAATAAGCTGTTACCTATAACGAGATCGCCATTTAGGGCTTGTGGAGAGATAGAGGGAGAGTGAGGAGGCAGCAGATTGTGTCGCAGTGAAGGGTGATAGAGGATAGATAAGCCTGATTGCGTCGTTGGTATGAGGTGGTGAGTGTCAGTTTGAGGAAAATGCACAAGTATCTTCGTGGATCAGAAATTAATAAAAGCATCAGAGACAACGATACAATGATCCACTGATAAATGCTAACAAAGAAATTTCATGAGAGCTAAGTGTCAGAATGATCTTTAGTCCTTGCAACCAGTAAAAAGAACGTAACAGGAAGCAAAGCCAAATCTGGAAAACCAAATATCACTCACGCAATTATGTTCTATTGGAAGGTATTAGACTCCACACTATATTGTTTTTTACGTCTTTTTTTTAATCATATCGGAATGCTATTTACGACTTATTTGGATTGTAAGATAAAATAAATATATGAACCCATGTGTGTGTGCGTGTGTGCGTGTGTGTGTGTGTGTGTGTGTGTGTGTGTGTGTGTGTGTGTGTGTGTGTGTGTGTGTGTGTGTGTGTGTGTGTGTGTGTGTGTGTGTGTGTGTTCGGCTTCATCCCTCTCATCTTGCGAGTCACCTGAGTAATCGCACGTGAAACCCAACACCTGAGTTGCGAAAACGTGTTGAAGGTGAGTGGCGGGAAAGGAGGAAGTCGGGAGGGGGGAAGGAAGGGGGGGGGGAGGAGAGAAGGAAGGAGGTAGAGGGAAGTGGCGATGGATGGATAGCTGCGATGGAAGGAAAGGTAATGGTGGAAAGGAAAGGAAAAGAATGGAGAGGAAAGGGAAGGGAAGGAAAGGAAGGGAAGGAAAGGGAGGGGAAAGGAAGGGAAAGGAAGGGAAGGGAAAGGAAAGGAAAGGAAAGGGAAAGGAAGGGAAGGGAAGGGAAGGAAAGGGAAGGGAAGGGAAGGAAAGGGAAGGAAAGAGAAGGGAAGGGAAAGGAAGGGAAGGAAAAGGAAGGGAAAGGAAGGGAAGGGAAGGGAAGGGAAGGGAAGGGAAGGGAAGGGAAGGGAAAGAAAGAAGGGAAGGGGTGGGTTGGGAAGGCAAGAGGAGAGGAAAGGAAAAAAAAGTAAAGGGAAGGGAAGGGAAGGAAAGGGAAGGGAAGGGAAAGGAAGAGAAGGAAAGAAGGGAAGGGGTGAGTTGGAAAGGCAAGAGGAAAGGAATAGAAAAAAAAACAGGAAAGAAAGGAAAGGAAAGGGAAAGGAAGGGGAAGGGGAGGAAAGAGAAATCAGAGAAGGAAGAAAAGGAAAAGAAAAGAGAAAGGAAAGAAAAGGAATGGAAAGAAAGGAAAGGAAGAAAAGGAGAGGAAAAGAAAGGAAGAAAAGAGAAGGAAGACAATGAAAGGTAAGGTCTGAGCAAGGAAAATTATAGATAAGTAAAAGGATATGCTGCGGTGAGGAAGAAGAGAAGGGATAGATAGATAGATAGATAGATAGATAGATAGATGACGTGGACGGCGGGGCGGCGCGGCGTGGGGAGTGAAGGATCGGGAGGCGGGGGAGAACAAAAAGGCGCGGCGTTCCGGGAATTTATTTAGATAACTCAAGTCGTAAAGCAGACAAACCTCTCCTCGGCGGTGGCTGTGAACGGCTGGTTATGGGCAGACGCGGGGAAGAATGGGAAACCGATATATAGACGGAGAAACAGTTCAAATATTTCTCTCCCTCCCTCTCTCCTGTCCCTCTCCCTCTCTCAGGTTGATAAACAAACGACACACACATACACACATACACACACACGCAAGCACACTCAAGTAGACGTCCAGATATGCCGAAGACTTGATTGCTAGGCTGACCACGCACACAGGAGTGGTCTAGAGCTGCACTTCTGGCTAACGTGTTCTTGGTATGGTCACCTGATACGCACACGCCGAGATCATACAGATATTCACTCACTCAGACTCGTTAATCACTCACCTGCTCACTCGTTTACTAATTCATTAATCTCATATGATATCCTCTTTCTCATCTATTTTTTTTATCTGCTTTATTTCTTTCTCATTTTTCAGTATTTTTCCTTTCTTTTTTTTCCCTTCCCTTCATTTCCCTGTCTTTCATTCCCTCCCTTTCCCTCCTTTCCCTTTTTTTTTATTTCCTTCCCTTCCTTCTCCTCTGCCTTCCTATCTATCCCTTTCCCTCCTCTTTCCTTCCCTTTATTTCATTCACTTCCTTTCCATACTTTAATTTCCTTCCCTTCTTTTTTCTTTCCTTCCCTTACCTTTTCCTCTCCCTTCCTAGCCACCCCTTTCTCTCCTCTTTCCTTCCTTATCTTTCATTTTATTCACTTGTCTCACTCATTCACTATTCATTAGTCACTTATATCACCCACTCTCTCACTCACTCGCCCGCTAATTCTTACTCAATAACCCATCAATCCATTTGCTGTCACTCACTCACTCAGTTAAGCCCCAATTTTTCTGTCACTCACTCACCCATTGATATAGTCTCTCACTAATCCCTCACTCACTCTCTCGCTCACTAACTCCCACACTCATCTTCACGCACAAAAACCTGAACAATCTAAATATCTTCATGCCCCATCCGTCACTGCAATCAGGTTAATGTTCCCTGTCGAAGCAATCAATATGTTACCTGCACCGGGAGTCTTTACATTCTCCTCTTGCCAACTGATGCAACACGATTATAGATTTAGAACCTACGGATGCCACACGACAAAGGAGTTAAAACCTACTTACCCAACACGACTAACGGGACAGAACCTACTTATGCAACACGATCAATGAAATAGAACCTACCTATGCAACACAACCAAGGATTTAGAACCTACTCATGCAACACAACCAAGGATTTAGAACCTACTCATGCAACACAACCAAGGATTTAGAACCTACTCATGCAACACAACCAAGGATTTAGAACCTACTCATGCAACACAACCAAGGAGTTAGAACCTACTTATGCAACACGACTCAAGGCGATAGAACTCCTTATGCAACACTATTCAGTAGATAGAAGGAAAAAAAATATTACAACACTTTCTTAGACTTAATGAACCCACAAGACACGCTTAGCAGACCAGATAAAAACGAGGTACAAGTCACCAGGTCCATATAAGGCGCACAAGAGCTAAACTATTAAAATTGAAATCAGTTGGGGACGATTCAGTCTGATCTGCAGTGTCTCCAGTTTGCAGAGTGGTTGTGTGGGTGGCGCGCAAGGACTTGAGGCTGTTTCTAATCTTGTAATGTTATCAGAAAAGGAGGAAGTTCAAGGGCAAGAAATATACAAAAAGATTCGTTATATCTGTGTTCCCGTCAATAGAGTAGAGGTAGAATGATTTAGTGTAGTCATTCTCATTAGGCATTTACTTTTCAATTATTATTTACTAACAAAATCTGACGATATCTCTAATCCTACATTTTTTTCAGCAAAGGTGCTATTAAAGATATCTATGCTTTAGGTTCAGCCCCTTAATTCACATAAGTGTCTGCTAGTGATCGTAACTCAATGAAAAAGGTAATCAATGACCATCTGTTTTAATTTTTTCCCATTTCCCGATATCATTAAGCTAATGCAGCCATAATCACCAGCAATTTCAGTTTCCGTCCTCAATAACGGCGGTAACACGTGGAGTCTCTCAATCAGATGAGTGAACCTCGCCGCAAGAACTTGTCTATAAAGATGTGAAGGAGGTCAATGAGGAGTATATTTAACTGGCCGTCGAGTTTCCTGTTCATACATTCGAGGTATTTCCAGTAATATTGTCAAAGCGTGTGATCTGTTTGAATAACATGCGTTAGTGCCACTCGTTGATGAAATTACTGCCACAAGTGTAACGGCCAACACTGTCATTAATATTACAAAATCACCACAATAATTAGTATACCTGGTAATGCTAAAGTCATCCTCAACATTCACACCATCATTGCCTCTCTTCACACCGAGATGAATATAATGACAAACTTAATCAGATAACTGTTTCACCGGGATATTTGATGGTTATTGAATTGAATATATAAACATTCTATTTATCTGTGTACAAGACTGAAAAATATCTAGAATAATATTGGTGCGTAACTAACTTGTCTGTATCATCTAGAAAAAAAAAATAATCATGTTTTAAATGTTTCGTATTAGTATTATCATATCAGAAAAAAAATCCATTATTAAGATAGAATTCATAAGTATAACACTGAGCTTCCAAATACAGTCCGTTTGCTATGACTTGTACACACTTGGATTTGCATGAATTTCAACTACGAGCAGTGCGCTTCCAATATCTAAATAGCACAGTTCGTCTAAACGGATGGCGGGTTCGTATTTGCTTTAGTCATTCCTTGCAACACGGTATTGAATATAAATGTCAGTAACCCCACGCCTGAGTAATAATCAAGCGGCAGTTATCCACTAGTCCTTGTTTGAAAATCATAGAGTCGGTTCGTGTGTGATCTGCAGTATATTTTATGGCTACCCTAACCTTTGCATTGATATTAGTGGTACTTGTCCATGACCGCAGGAGGCTAAGTACTCGCCAACCCGCTGCTTCATGGCTCGTTACACCGTTAGAATACCCGGGGTGACTCTGGCAAAACTGGTTCATATAATTCTTCACGTTTATCATTACCTTATTGTTGCTGTTGTTAATTGCCTTCGAAATTATCATATTGCGAGTCAAACGGTTAATGTGCCCTGGGTGGGTCTGGCAATACTGGGTCATAAAATTACTCCCGTTTATCAATTCCCTGTTTCTTCTTGTTAATTGCCATCGAGATTATTATCTGTTTTATCTCATCTTCTTGTGTCAGATTTTACTACAGCATTGGAAAAGGTTTGGTTCTATAAGGTGAGAAAAGTGCAGTATTTTAAAATGAACAGTTCGCGAATGTAAAGTACCTGACGAGAAAAGTAAAATATTCTAAAATGAGTGACTGGCGAATGTTACTAATTGTCGAGAACGAAAAATCATTGCCGAGAACGTGAAATAATTGCTGAGAACGTAAAATCATTGCCGAGAACGTAAAATAATTGTCGAGTACGTAAAATCATTGCCGAGAACGTGAAATAATTGCTGAGAACGTAAAATCATTGCCGAGAGCGTAAAATAATTGTCGAGTACGTAAAATCATTGCCGAGAACGTAAAATAATTGCCAAGAACATTGAAAAATTGCCGAGAACGTGAAATAACTGCCGAGAAAAGTAAAATATTCTAAAATGAGTGACTCGCGAACGTAGAATGATTGCCACAACACACACGGCACTTCTGTTTTATTCCCTCGATCGCCCCGGCAGTGTGTTGCTATAATTGAAACGTTAACTCTAATTCCCTCGCCATTGCCGCCCGCTCCGGTGATCCACGGTAATGCGACTCATCACGCCCGCCACTGGTTAGACATTCAGTGTTACGTGAAAACCATTTTGCCAACCCTACAAATGACAATCTTATAGAGTTGATATTTTTGTACTCGGTTAATAAATCATAAACATACTTATCATTACGTTAGTTCAAGACCCAAAACTAAAAAAAAAATGGGCATCGTCGTATCATTTAGTATCAAACAACAAAAGAAACTAAATACATGATCTTATAAGTTATTAAAATGTTATGCATGATGCTCCCCTTAAACCTCTCCTCCCGAAATTGACCTCTTTTTTTTGGACACTCCTTTGATCTCTATCCAGGAGCAGTGAGTAGCGGGCTTTTTTTTAATTATTTTTCTTTACGCCCTTGAACTGTCTCCTTAGCTGTAAAAAAGAAAAGAAAAAAAAACTCTCGGTCGTTAGGGTGGAGTTGACTTACGTGCACTGAGAAAGAAGAATTGAAGACATTGACAAAGCATTTTAATTCTTTTTTCTTTTAACCATATCGTATCAGCTGCTCTTCAGAGGCTCCCTTCCAAACCGGCAGCCCAAACAGCCGGCAAATGAGGTTCATCCATTAACAACACGTCATTAAGTAAAAAAAAAAAAAGAACCTGGCAGTCGATTAAATTAACGCATTGATACCTGAGAGAGAGACAGACAGACAGAGGTAGACAGACACAGACCAGATAGACATAGACCAACATAGACACTAAAACACAGACAGACAGTGACGAGCAAAGTGAATGTAAGAAACCGATAACTATAGAGATAGAGATAGATAGATATAGATGGATAGATAGATATAGATAGATAGATAGATAGATTGATAGAGAGGACTACAGACGGACAGACAGACACGGACAAACAGACAGAGACAGAGACACAGACAGACACAGAAAAATTCAACCCTGAGCCATTACATGCGGGCGTGATGAATGGTCCGCCACCACCCAGCTGCTGCATAACGTCCTTGGCCAAGGTTGCAAGCAAGGAGACGCGGCCAACGGGAACTCATGGACGCACAAATAGCTGGTAAACTCTTGTCATGCTACCGTCGAAAACAATCCCATCCGTCTTCCCCTTGAGTTTCGGGATATCTATAAGCCACGCACGCCCCCTTCCACCCTCTCCATCTCCGGCTGCATATGACTGGTGGATGCTGAGAAAGGTTGAATCTGGTGTGGGCGGGAGCGATTTGTTTTAGTTAACGTGACTAATGTGTTTATTTTTATTGCTACTTGAAAAAACGTATGACTGATGATGGTAGAATTAATTACTCTTTAAAAACGTACACTTACAAAATGCACCGCCTTGTTACCGAGTCTTTACAAAACTTAATGAAGGAAACACTTATATATCAAAGAAACATATAAATAAGCTGTTAATGATTATAAGAGAAGCGTAAAAAAATAAACAATTAGTCAACACAATCCGCCATTTTTTTTCGTCTATTCTGCACAAAGCCGGGCATGATAAACCGTCCAAATGTTCCGATAAAGAAAAACTACCAATATTTCTCGCGTGCGCGTGTATCATTAGCGGCCGAATCCCTCATTAGCGAAGCGAATCATCGTATCAGTAATAACAGCGGCATGATAAATGGGAGCAATAGTTTTATTTAGTGACTTTAATTAGTCGTACGCAACATTTATGGTCGTTATGGAACAGCGTGTGTAACTCACTGAAGCCGCGGATGACATATTTAATGGGACAGATTATGGCAGTGCCCGGGCAGGAGGCGGCGAGGGAGGGGAGCTAAGTGCCGCTCACCTGTTGCGGCGCGGAGACAGGTGTTCAGGTGTGTGTTTACCGCTAAGAGCTTCACCTAAATGGCCCACAACATATTTATTTTACGTTGATAAACTAAGGTAATTTAGAAAGAAAGTATGTCGTTCTCTTACCCCTTAAACACCTTTGAGAATGTCACAGCTACAATATATCTTGAGATTACGTTATATATATATATATATATATATATATAGATATATATATATATATATATATATATATATATATATATATATATATAATATATAATAACGTTGAAAATGATAATAATGATAACTGCAGGACATTGTGAAAGGAAAGCGATTGGAAAGGAGCATGGAAAAGAATATTAATAGATGATAGATGATGCTGATGATAATGATGATGATGATTATAATGCCATCAACACGGACAGAGAAGCAAGTAGTTTATTCCTGACTGACTCAATTCTTCCTAAAAAAAAAAAGAAAAAAAAAGTCACGGTAAAGCTAATTCAATACATGGTTACCAATTTCCTCGCAAGTTCTTCTTTCACTAAACAATGCTCTAGCTAACCCATTATTTGCACTTCTACTATAACACGTATGGGAGAATATTTTTCAGAGTCATTACATCACGCATATATACACTATAAAACACCCCTCAAAACCCGTTAGCTGCGGCGAGAAAAATTAGAAAAATCATCAATCACGCAAACCATTTCATAATATATTTCAACGCATTTGTGATCAGTTTATGCATCATCTATTTTGGGGGGTTTATATCTTTGGCCCGTCGCTGCTACACGTTACAGCCACAAATTTGGGCCGTCGCTGCTACTGGGTTTAATAATCACCACCACGACATCGAGCGAGTCACACGCCAGCGGGCCATGGCGGTCACTCACACCACACACAGCGCGGCCCTTCGAGAATAAACCTTCCCCTTCACGTCATTCCTCACGCGTGCCACTCGAGACTCCCTCCCTCCCTTCCTCCCTCCCTCGCTTTCGTCACCCCCGCCCGTCCCGTTCTTCCCTGTCACTCAGCACTCCACGCAGCCCTGTCACCACACAAAACTCGCCCCCGACCCTCCACCTTCCACTCTCCGGCTCAGTCACTCGTACCCAACGGTTAGTGAAATCGAAATACCTCCGATGGGAACGAAAAAGATAGATACATGGATAGATACAGATAGATTGATAGACGCATGGATGGATGAACGGTAGTATGGATGAAAGGTGGAATAGACACAAATAGACTGAAATACACAGACAGGTAGACATAGATTACATTGACCGCATAACATTGCCTACTTACAGGTAAATTACGCAATGAAAGTCTAATGGTCCAGTGTAATAGCGAGAATTTGCACGAAGGTAACAATTCTCAGAAGGTTGAATTTACTATACAAAGAAACAAAAAAAAGAATTACCAAAACCAAGGCAGGCATTAGTTGGCACAACACACACACACACACACACACACACACACACACACACACACACACACACTGACAGAGACACACCCAAGCACGCAGCAGACGATGAAAAAATAGTATGATACAAAGCACACACTTACATCAAGCCACCAAGTAAATGATCGCAGGTGATAGACAGCCATTGACGCCGAAATACCTGGTTACCCAAGACTCACCTGATATCACTAAGGAAGGCGGGGAAACTCAGGTAAAAGACGAGCTTGATTTAGGAACTCTTCAACCTTTACGACCAGATAGAAAAAGGGATATTGGATGAACCTTAATCGCTTTTTATATGATTTACGCGGATGATTTAGAAGTATGATTTATAGGAGCTTATCCCTAGTTGCAGAGGAGTGTGAAAAGGTGAAGATAAACCGGGAGACTCGCGGAAAATCTAAGAACAACTGCGGAGGATTTTGAAGGTAAGACTGAAAGGAAACAACAAAAATACGAAAATAGAAATGCAAGTGAAAATCGATAAAGGTAATTCCTGAGTTGGCTTAATAATAACAAAGAGAAAGGAATCAAGCAGTGGAACGGGAGGTGAGGTGAAGAGGAGGGAACTGAGAACACAAAGAAACAGCAAAATTCTTTCTTTCCGACCACCTGCAATTAAGCTTCGAGACTCAATGGTGACTCGTTAGAAGGGAAGGTGGTTGTGAGTGAGTGAGTGAGTGAGTGAGTGAGTGTGTGTGAGTGTGTGTGAGAGAGAGCGAGTGAATGTGAGTGTTTGACCACCTGTAATTAAACTTCGTGACTCAAAGGTGATTCGTTAGAAGGCAGGTGTGGTTGAGTGAGTGAGTGAGTGAATGTGAGTGTGTGTGAGTGAGAATGAGTGAGTGAGTGAGTGAGTGAATGTGAGTGAGAGTTAATGAGTGAGAGAGAGAGAAAGGAAGAGAGATTTTGTCCCGTCATGTCACACTCCTACACACATCCTACAAAAACCTATCCCAACCTACGTCCACATCAATACATCCACCCCCCATCACCCCCCAAAAAAAACGTCAACGCCCATGACTGGACTTCCCCACACGGGTCACTGCCGGCTAGACACCTGTCCCCCGGCCGGGCCTCCACGTCAGTCTCGCCAGGTAAATTACAGGTGTGTGCGGCGGGGAGTGATGGGGAGAGGGGGGGCGGGGAATGGCAGGGAGGGGCGGGGGATCGAACTGGGTGGGTAGGGGCGGGAGAGGGAGGGCTGAACCGTCTCTATTTGGCAGGAGGTGAATGTAGAGGCGGGAAGTGGTAAGCTGTGGGAAAGACCGCGACAAAGGCTTTTCAGAAGACAGAGAGAGACACGTTGTAGCTGATGAGTCTCGTAGTTTGAGAATGAGTGAAATAACAACAACAAAAAACGTTCGATAATGTTTTGCAACGTTCACATGGACCGCTACAAAGCCTACGGGGGAAAGAGAAATGTAGCTGATGAATCTAGTTTGTAGTCTGTGAATGAGTGAAATTGACCTCTCTTTCGGCCACCTCTGTTGATTCTTTTTATAGGAGCAGCGAGTAGCGGGCTTTTTTTTTAAATTGTTTCCTTTTTTTGTGCCCTTGAGCTGTCTCCTTTGTTGTAAAAAAATAAATAAATAAAAATAAGAAAAATACCTTTTGATTATATTTTGCAACGTTCACATGGTCCGCTACAAAGACTACATAAGACAGAGAAATATTGAAGCTGATAAATCGAGTTTGTGAATGAGTGAAATTAAAAAAAAAAACTTTCCATACCTTTTAACAACACTCACATGGCCATTACAGTACAAACACACATCTGCACTAAAGAGCAATGGCGTTTTATTTTAAACTATCAAATCCAATTCTCTTTCCCGTGATAATAAAAGACACATGACATTTTGATCGTATTCGGCAACGCTTATATGGCCATCACAGAGCACACACGCGTTTATGATCAAGAGAAGCGGTGATTTATGTATTTATGTTAAGCTATAATGTACGATTCATATTGATGGATGGACGAAGGTTTTTACTTTTCCTCTTTACGCCGTATCAGCAGGAGGGCGTGACGCTAAGCACATGTGATCTAATCGGGGAAGGGAGGCGTGGCATTACCCAAAAACACGTCCAGGAAAACACACTCGTAGCTCTTGTAAGAATGATTGATGGCCACGCAGCAGAAAAAGAAAGGTTTGATGCAGAGGAACAAAAACATCTATTAATGATTTCTTTACTATTATGAGAATGGATTTGTTTGCCTCAGTGCTAAGTCATACCCTTCCCTCTTTCATAGTTTTCATAGGAGCAAACGATCCACAGAATAATAAATAAAAAACTCACCAAGAAATTACACAATGCAGAAAACAAAAACAACTATTAATAATTTATCTACTATTAGTATAAGAACATTTTTACACATTTCCCTCGGCGCTAAGTCCCACCCTTCCCACTTTCTCCTTTATCGTGACAGCATAAAACTACCAGAAAAGAAATAGAGATCAATGTAAAAGCTAACAAACTGCCCCCAAATTACCAGGTGTCAAAGATATACGATAAAAGCATAGCATCCACCTGTCTGCCAACCCTCTTTCACACCCTTCCCCTTCCCCCCCTTCCCCTCCCCCCCTGCCATCGCCATCACCGCCAGCACCACAATCAACACCATTATTGTCGCCGCCTGAGAGGGTGACGAAAGCCGCGGGGTAGAAAGGAGTTTGTGAAAAGATATGGTAATTGAGAGAGAGCGAGAGAGAGCGAGAGGGGTAGGAGAGAGAGAGAGAGAGAGAGAGAGAGAGAGAGAGAGAGAGAGAGAGAGAGAGAGAGAGAGAGAGAGAGAGAGAGAGAGAGAGAGAGAGAGAGAGAAAAAAAAAACAGACAGAAAAAAGAGACAGAGACAGAGGGACAAAGAGACAGACAGGGACAGAGACAGACAGGGACAGAGACAGACAGCAACAGAGAGACAAACAGACCAACAAACAAAGAGAAAAAGAAAGAAAGAGCCAGAGAGAGACAGAACGTTCATCATCTAAGCGAGAACACATAATCTCACTTACCTATATACGGAAGCAGAGGCGACAAACGTGCATTCAGCGTCAAACTATCTCAACAAACACCCACATAACAAACCCCGGGGGAAAATAACCCATACCTTATCGCAGGGCAGTAAACAACACACGCTTTTACACAACACTTCCGAGTTATTACATTTGCCAAACCCTTCCCATTTATCCGAACAATGAATGCAATACCCCGAAGAGCAAACATGAAGCAAGGGGACATTCACTACACAATAAATCCAAGTGTTTAATAATAATTAGGAAGGGCGTATCTGAGGAGGGGAAGAGAGAGGCAGAGAGGAGGAGTAAGGGGAAGGGAGAGAGAGATGAAGAGGGGAAAAGGAGTAAGGGGAAGGTACAGAGAGGAAAAGAAGAGGAGTGTCAGAGAGAGAGAGAGAGAGAGAGAGAGAGAGAGAGAGTAGCATTGCCAAGGACTGTATGGAATATATATAGAAAAACGAAGATAAATGTATGGAGTGGTTCGATATTGGGGAAACATATGGAGGGCAGAAAATAGAATGACAGGACGATGTTTCTCACTGTGGAATGAAAGGACAGGAGTGTTTGTTAGAGTAGGGGAGGGAGAAGGAGAGTGAAAAGGGATAGTGAAGGATAGTGAAAACATAGAAAAAAGGGAGTTTCAGAATGTGGAAGCCGTACTTTTTCAGGCTTTTTCTCGTTTTTCTTTCTCTTTTACGACTGCTTCCTCTGGTGCTAAAAAGAACAAAACTTGGTTATAATTTACTTCATGCACCCTTCACTAACTCGTTTCCTATTCAACTAACTGCTCTTCTGTTGCCCTATATGTTTTCTCCTAACCTTCAAACCTCCCTTAAAAACACAGGAAAGAATGTAAAGATCAAAACAACCATGTAATATTAGCCATGAGAAAAAAAATAGGAAGCCTCTCAAGGGGGTCGGGTCACAATACCCCCCACGCGCCACCATCCGTGACCTCCTGCCGAGCACTAATGGACCTACCGACTAAACATTTTCTTTCCCAGCTCGAGCCTGTGTAGGGCAGACGAATATAGATTAGACGAAGGGTATTTTTTTTTTCTTCAGACTAATTTATTTGTTAGTGGTATCCTTGTTGACCGCTATGATGATTAGGACGTGTATTCTATGCCTATGATAACAATAATACAATCCAGTCGAAGAAAGTGATGATGAAGTTGGATTAATTGCATCATATTCCGTTTGTTAGTTTCATATTTCTTTGTGTATCTCTATCTGTTCATTATATTTTTTGCAGGGTCCGTATGAGTCTATAGGAACATTGTACACTTTTCATTTTTCCACTAAAACGGGAAAATTACTGTTCTATATTCATGACTTTACAGAACGCGTTTTGCCATCCATCTTAACTTTTGGGACACGATGATGAAGTTATTAAGGTACGCGGCGAATGTGGGCATCAAAACAAGGCTCTATTACAATAAAAGATGTCAGTCTTATTACTTGAAAATAGCACCATCCAGTTAAATATCTTCTTTTGACCTTTTTACTAAGAATGTTTCAAGTTTGGATTTTACATTTCCTGTCGATTGGTCTCCTGTGTCCTTTCTTTCCTCTGTCTCCTTCTCCTCCTCCCACCTCCATTAAGGATGCAAGTGTGGATGTGTCTGCGGTACATTCCCCTCTTGTCATCAGAATAACTTTTAAAAGCACATTTGGAGCTTGCATTCCCGTATTGTCATCAGAACAACTATGAAAAATACACTTGGAGGCTTAAAGTGTTGTCTTGTCATCAGAAGAACTTTTAAAAATACATTTGGAAACTTGAATTGCTGTCTTGTCATCCGAGCAGCTTTTAAAAATACATTTGGAAACTCGAATTGCTGTCTTGTCATCCGAGCAGCTTTTAAAAATACATTTGGAAACTTGAATTGCTGTCTTGTCATCCGAGCAGCTTTTAAAAATACACTCGGAAGCTTGCATTGCTGTCTTGTCGTCGGAACAGCTTTTAAAAATACATTTGGAAGCTTTGTGTACATGCATTTTTTTCTCGCCAATATTTCCATGAGTACCGTTCACTTGTCATATTTTCTTCCTCCAATGGTAAGGAAGCAATCATATCCCGATTGTGTGTCGTTATCCATTGTTATCTTTAAAGGACTCGTTCTCGGCTTTGCATTAAGTGGTTTGATGTGGACGCCTCTCTCGCATTCACGTCAGATTTACTTAGTCATGTCTCTTTTTTTTTTCATATGTTTCCATTGGTCATTTTTTTCCTTCTTTCATGTCAGTTTCCCTTAGTCATGATTCCCTTCCTCCATGTCACTTTTCTTCAATCTTGTTTATTTTTCCGTCATGTCATTTTCCACTGGTCATGTCTATTTTCATTTCAATCCGATTTTTTCAGCCCCGTTCCATTCTCGTCTTATAGTTTACATCAAAATCATTATCCTTATATTTCTAAAAGGGTTACGGGGATGCCTTTTCTTAACCGTCTCAATTTTTCTAGGTCATGTTTCCTTTTCCCTCATCTCAATTTCCCTTAGTCATATTCCTTTTCCTTCCTATCACTTTTCTTCAGCCTCGTTCCAGTGTCGTCTAATAGTTTACATCAAAGTCCTTATCATTATATTTCTAGAAGGGTTGCGGGGATGCCTTTTCTTAACCGTCTCAGTATTTCTAGGTCATGTTTCCTTTTCCCTCATCTCAATTTCCCTTAGTCATGCTCCTTTTCCTTCCTATCAGTTTTCTTCAGCCTCGTTCCAGTGTCGTCTAATAGTTTACATCATAATCCTTATCATTATATTTCTAGAAGGGTTACGGGGATGCCTTTCTTAACCGTCTCAATTTTTCTAGGTCGTGTTTCCTTTTCCCTCATCTCAATTTCCCTTAGTCATGTGTCCCGCCCGTGACCCCTTCCCTTTATCGACCTGCCCATCTGACGGCCGCCCTGCATCCCCTCCGTGCCGGCAGCCCTCACGCAGCCCCATCCATCGGCACACGAGCCTCGCTGCTGCCGCGGACCCTTCATCACATCGGCAATATAAATTCCCCCCCCCCCCCCCCAGCACCACCGCCTCACCACTACAGTTTAATAACTACACTCGGCAGCGCTGTCCCGCCGACGACCCATCCTCCTCCTCCTGCTGTAGCTCCCCACCTGCGAACTTTGTAACGCGGAGTAAATATTTTCCCGTGTAATCAGTTTTCGATATTTTGAGGGGGCCCAGCGCTGAATATTACGGTGTTCATCAATGCACGTGACTCTGCGAGTTCCGTGACCTGAACCACTAAGGCACGCGAGGGCTTTTTTAGTAATATTATGCATTTATCAGTGGTGTCGTGAAAGTATTTTTTTGTGATCTTTTTTCCTCCATCACCAGAGGCACAAGTCAGACTCCTGTGTCGGCGAGGTAATCATGATGACATTGGGTATCCGTTTATCATGCACCTCATTCATACCTTTAGGGTCGTATTACAAGACAGTTCGTCGCCCAAGAACACATATTTGACAAGGCTTTCGAAGGAGTTGTGGGCATTTCCAGGAGTAGTTTTATGACCCTGGTGGTAGTTTCAACCTTTCTCTGTACCGTGAACCAGAAGAAACACTCATTAAAACCCAACTGAGCCCCTCTTTGACCTTTAAAAATAGCTGATGTGAGAAGCGAAAGTGTCTTATAATACCGACCTTAGTCTCAGCCTCAGCAGCATCACGCCCACCAATATGTCGGAGCAACTTTCAGCCTACAGAAGCCTACCTCATTGCCTATATGCCCTATTTCTTCTATACCCATTCTGAGCTCACTTCTTTGCTTAGGTAAGGCGAGAAGAAAGTTGCCGTGGGAGTGACCAAGGATCGCGTGTGCTGCGAGGATCAGTGCACTTCACGGAAAAAAATGAATAAAAATAAAATAAAGAAAGAAAAAAAAGTCACGGGTTTCCTTTTGTGCTGACCCAGTCCCTTCGTGCTGATATTACACCATTATAGACACACAGTGGGTCCGAATGAACAAAAGAGTACATTATATTACCATTGTAGAGACACAGTGGGTCCGAATGCACAGAAGAGTATATCATATTGCTCTCTCTGACCAGCTTGCAACGACGATAAAGGCCAAATGACCTCCATAATCCTTCATTTTAACTATTTTCCTTATGGCTTCAAATTATTCCTAACTCGATCCTTTTTCCAACGTTCCCTACATATCCAGGCCAAACGAATCCTCTCCGCCTCCCCCTCCACGTTATTGTATCTACTGCCCATCCTTTTCCCTTCCCCTTCCTCTGCACTTCCGCCGCCTCCGCCCGTCCTTCCGCTCTCTCCTCCCTTATTGCTTCCCTTGCTGTAATTGAGTTTGCCATGAGGAGCTTCGGCTGCAGATAAGACGGCTTTGTTATAAGCTGAGAGGGCATGAACCAGAGTGGAAGGGGGGGGGGGAGTGAGTATGTCCCTCTCCATCCCCCTCCCCCCCTTCGCCGCCGCAGCCACCCTCAAAGCCGGGATTCTGGCAACAAAACTATCGATTATATTCATGAAGGATGTGATAACTTAAAAACCCTCCCGCTTACTGGAATTATTATTATTATTATTATTATTATTATTATTATTATTATTATTATTATTATTATTATTATTATTATTATTATCATCGTCATCATTATTATTGTTGTTGTTTATCTTCATTTTTTACTACTACTACTACTACTATTACTTCCACTACTACTACTACTACTACTACTACTACTACTACTACTACTATCACCACCATCATCACTCTATCACTACCACTATTACTACTACTGTCACTATCATTACAACTAGTGCTACTTCTACTACCAACCTACTAACATTACTACTATTTCAACTCCTACTAATACCAACACACCTACTAAACCTTCTACTGCTATCATTACCATTACTTTCACTATCATCCTTGCACCAGCAGCGGCGGCACGTACACACCTGTGGGAGCGGTTCAGGCGACACCATTAGGGCCGCCGTGCACCTGCCGCCCACCTGTGCCGCTCTTTTCCCCGCGCCATCCCTCGCCTCTGACTAACGACCTTAATTTTCCCGGAGTGGAGCAGGCCCGCCTTAGCCACGCATGCGAGACTAGGTAAGCATGAACTATAATCGGGAGTGGAATTATTATTATTATTATTCCAGTTGTTGTTGTTGTTGTTGTTGTAGTAGTTGTAGTAGTAGTAGTAGTAGTAGTAGTAGTGATGATTGTGCTGTCCTTATCATTACTCTTTCTACTTTTATTACTGTTGTTATTGCTAGTTTTGCCTCGATGATGATAACAATAACATAAATAAATAAATAACAACGAAACCATACCCACAAACAACAACAACAACAACAATAATGATAATAACAATAATAATAATAATGATAAAGAAGAAGAGCACCAAATCATCAGCGGCCGAAGTCATAAGGTCTGTGTACTCTCTCCAACCTCCCATGCACTACCCCCCCCCCCCCCGTTGGTCTACTCTTACGTGACCCAAAGTCCATTATCCTGACCCAATATGACCTGACCAGCGTGCTAAGCCAATTTGGATAACCCGTTCCGGCCTGCCATTCAGAGATGAGAAGTGGCGGTGGTGGTGGTGGTGGTGGCGTTGGTGGTGGTGACGGCGGAAGGGAAGTTCGTAGTTGTGGTGTTGGTGATGGTGGTGGTGATGATGGGTGGTGGTGATAGTAGTATGCGATCGGTGCTAGTGGTGTTGATGGTAGTGGTGGTGGTGGTGGTGGTAGTGGTGATGGTGATGTTGGGTGGTGGGGAGGTAGTTTGAGATCAGTGCTAGTGGTGTTGATGTTAGTGGTAGTGGTGGTGGTGGTGGTGGGTGATGGATGAACGAGAGTGACGCAGCGGACAAGGAGAGTAACGAGGAAGGAAAATAACCGAGAAAGATGAGAATAAAGATGGGCAGAAAGATAGAGAGAGGGAGAGAGGGAGCGAAAGAGGGAGACGACAAGATAATGAAATGTCAAGGAAGGGGGCGAAAAGAATTAAAATACCGAACGAGAAAACGAAAACGAGGGATAAAAAACATGGAGAAAAGAAGCAAAAAATAACACAAGCAGGAAAAACATGGAAAAACAAAACAGAAATGACAAGCACGCACTATATTTACACAGAGCCCTCCCCTACCCCTCTCTCCCTCCCCTTCCCTCTCTCCCTCTCTCGTGCTACAGGCGAAGTAATGGCCGAAGTAATTGCCGTGTTATCAGGTAATACTTTCGCCGCTATCATCAGAGGTTACGGGGAACAGGTACGGCACGACACTTCCCTATATCACATCCTTCACATTTATAGACAGAGTTCACCCTTTGTTTCGTTTGATTCTGTTACATATTCGTCATTCAGGGAGATAGATAGATAGATAGTGAGTGAGTAAAGGGGAGGAGGTAGTTATTTTCCTTCCCTTTGTCCTGTTTGATTTTGCTTCATTTTCATCATTCTGGGAGATAGATAGATAGATAAGGAGTGAGTCAAAGGGGGGGGAGAGTCATGATGTAAAATATGAGTTCCCGTTATATTAAAGTCACATATATTAAAACGTGTTCATAACGTGTTGGTTCTCTCTCTCGCTTTCTCTCTCTCTCTCTCTCTCTCTCTCTCTCTCTCTCTCTCTCTCTCTCTCTCTCTCTCTCTCTCTCTCTCTCTCTCTCTCTCTCTCTCTCTCTCTCTCTCTCGAGGTATATTTCGGTTATTTTCATCTTCATAGGCAATATCAAAACGTAAAATGACACACTAGTCGCCTTGGAAACACTAATACGCATCATTAAGACCTCGAAATTAATTACAGGTGAGTGAGTTGATTACCTGAAATTCCATACCTATGCGGACACTAGATTATGGTCTTGGTCTGTCGGCATCTTTCTCTGTGCCCTTGTATGTCGAGCAGCGTGTTGCGGACTTCTTTTTTTTTCACCACCTCCTTCGCCTTTTTCTTTTAACAGCAAAGGAAACAGCTCAAGGGCAAAAAATAGAAAACAATAATGAAAAAAACTCCGCTAGTCGTTGCTCCCATAAAAAAAGAATTGAAAGGAGCGGCCGAAAGAGAGGTCAATATCGGGAAGGGAGGTGTCCTGATGTTCTCCTATTCCAAGCCTGTCTCCTGGAAAAAAGTTGGAAAGTTTCGTTTAGTCGGCGCAACATCTATGGTCATAATGCCGGAGAGAGACAGGAGGGGAAGGAATTATAGGCCTGTCTCCTGGAGGCCAAACTATATCCTCGAAATGGTTGAGAAGATAAAGGTTACGTGTACCAATGTTAATTCAGGGTAGCAATTAATTCGCTTTCCGTGGGATGAGTGCAATAATAACGAATTGTAATTAAACTTTTATCAACATTTTTTTTAATTGGAGGCTGAGGCTGATAAGTGAAAATTTGTGGTCTGTCACACTCCCCATTTGTCACAAGATAATGGAACATGGAACTGAAATCCATTCGCGGCATCCCAATGGTTCCCTGTCACCAGATATGTCAAAGATTAGATAAAAATGACATAATATATTCATTATCTTTTTTTTTTATTTGGCCGAACGACGAACCTGAGAGAAAACACCAACAGGATTTGACTTCCGTTACACACAATATATTCATGTGTCTGATAAAAGTCTCATACATGTCTTACTAATAAATATATATACCTCTCACTCTTTCCTCTCCCTTCTCTCTCTCTCTCTATTCTCATTTCTATTCTCTATTCTCATTTCTATTCTCTATTCTCATCTCTATTCTCTATTCTCTCGTCTCTATTCTCTCTTCTCTCTTCTCTCTTCTCTCTCTCTCTCTCTCTCTCTCTCTCTCTCTCTCTCTCTCTCTCTCTCTCTCTCTCTCTCTCTCTCTCTCTCTCTCTCTCTCTCTCTCTCTCTCTCTCTCTCTCTCTCTCTCCCGCACGCTGTCCTCGCCAAATTAACAAGGGGCTTGCGGCGACTAATCACATATTATTTGTGTCACTGCCGATCACTCTTATTAGACGAAAATTATATAGAAAGAGGAGAGAGGGAGAGGGGACAAGGGCGCAGAGAGAAAAAAGATACACGAGGAGCGAGAGAAGCGAGAGAAGGGGAAATAAAACAAGAGGAAGAGGAGGAGGAGGAGGAAGAGAAAGGGATGAAGGAGAGAGAGAGAGAACAGACAAGAGGGAGATCTGAAATACATATTCTAAAGCAAATAGATAAAGCGTGCGTGGAGGCGCCTGAACAAAACTGGACCCTGGCTCAGCACGAGGATATTTTACGAGAACGCGAAATGCAGGAAAATTAAAATATAGCGTCCCAGTTTCCGAGAGGGGGCCAAGTCGAACAGGTTTTCATACGCATTTTACCGAAGAGATGCTGGTGTGTGCGTGTGTGCGGGGGGAGGAGGGGGGGGAGACAGTCGTGTGTGTGTGGGGGGGGGGAGGGGGGGAGGGAAACAGTTGGGTGTGTGTGTCCTAAGTCTTTTTTTCATGTATATTATTTTTTTTTTTTTTTACTCGGCCTTGAATCACGGTTTTTTTTTATTTTTTTATTATTATTATTGAGGTATAATTTGTACGCTATGTTTTATGGGCCATGATTGTTACGTGAGACTTGTTTGCAGCATTAAATAATTACACAATAAACTACACATATTTGAACCTTAATTGAAATGTGTGTTCAGTAATCTATGTAACTATCTATTGGGTATCTATTTATCTGCCTATTTATCTATCTGTGTATCTTTCTATCTCTCTATCTATCTATCTATCTATATCTCAATCTATCTATCTATCTATCTGTTTACATGTCAATCTATACATCTTTTAAAATCAATATACCTATCTATTTTTCTATCTCTCTTGCTATCTCTGGCTATCTATCTATCAATCTCCCTATTTTTCTATCTGTCTCCCTTTCTATCTATCTACCTATCTATCCCCCTAGCTATCAGTGCGGCAGCGTTCCAAGGGGCGAGCGAGATGCTGAGGGGCGGAATAGAATAGAATACCTGGGCTTAGCGTGCAGGTGTGAGGGGCGAAGGGGAGCGAGGAGAGCCATGCAGTTTATGAGAGCAATTACCGGGCATCGAAGAGAGGGTGGAAGCGAGCAGAGAAAAGCTAGGGTTCGGCACGGCTTGGCTCTGTTCGGCGGGGCTGCTGGACTAGGCGGGGAAAAAGAGGCCTTGGGAATGTTAATTAAAGAGTTATTTGTCTACTAACGAGGCTGGGAATAAAAGGCATGTCCCTACCTGAAGAATTGGATAATGGGGATACCCGAGGGGGATTTGGATTCATGGACTTGGGTTTGTGTTTACGCTGGGGGAGCTGGGGACTATCAAATGGGGAAGAAAGTGGAGGGGAAGAAATGGAAAGATAGGGAGGGATACTGGAGGGGGAAAGGGAAGGGAGGGGAAGAGATGGAGAGCGATAAGAAGAGGTACTGAAGGGAAAAGAGAAGGGAGGGGAAGAGATGGGGAGCGATAAGAAGGGATACTGGAAGGGAAAGGGAAGGGAGGGAAAGAGATGGAGAGCGATAAGAAGGGGAACTGAAGGGGAAAGGGAAGGGAGGGGAAGAGATGGAGAGCGATAAGAAGAGGTACTGGAGGGGAAAGGGAAGGGAGGGGAAGAGATGGAGAGCGATAAGAAGGGGTACTGAAGGGGAAATGGGAGGAAGGGAGGAGGAGGAGAGAGATATGGCGAGGTACTGGAGGGGAAGGAAGGGATTGGGGTGAGTGAGGGATGATGGGAGGATGAGGGGAGGTTATGTGAGGGATGAGGAGGGAAGTAAGAGGAGAAACCCTTGATTATAAAAAAAAAAACAGGGGAAGGGATGAGAAAGTGGAGGAGAGGGAATATAATGGGGAAGGAGAGGGAGGGAAAGACGAGTGGAAGGGAAGGTGGGAAGGAAAGGAAAGGAAAGGAAAGGAAAGGAAAGGAAGGGAAGGGAAGAAAATGAAAGAAAAGGAAGGGAAGGGAAGGGAAGGGAAGGGAAGGGAAGGGAAGGGAAGGAAAGGAAAGGAAAGGAAAAGAAGGGAAGGGAAGGGAAGGAAGGGAAAGTAAAGTAAAGGAAAGGAGAGGAAAGGAGAGGAAAGGAAGGGAAAGGAAGGGAAGAGAAGGGGAGGGATAATGAGTGTGGGAAGGGAATGGTCAAGATGTCAAACTTTTTTTGGCATCTCAATTTCCGGCTATATTTTCAATCCTCTTCCTCTCCCTCTCACTCACTTTCGCTCACACTCACTCACCCTCTTCCACTCCCTCTCCCTCTCCCTTTCAGTCTCTCATTCTCATGCTCACTCTCTCGCCTCTCATTTTGCAACTCCGGCAGGGAATATAACAAACTTAGCAAACTTTTAGACCGTGTTAAGTAGCGACGTGACGCGGTGACCGAGTGAGGCGGGCCGGGGTATCTTCATTCATGTTGGGTATTATTGTGTTTATCATCATTATGGCTGTGCTTGTAGTAGTAGTAGTAGTAGTAGTAGTAGTAGTAGTAGTAGTAGTAGTAGTGTTAGGGGCATTATTATCATTAGTAGATGTAATATGTATGCACAATGACTCCTCCAAAGTTTGTTAAGCCACATAAACAAGAAGGTATTATAACTTGCATTCGGCTTAGCGACAGAAGATATTAATAAAACCTAATATACACAACACCTATCTACACGACCTCCATGCCTCGAGTGTTAGTGCGTGAGTATGAAGCCAAGGTGCAGCACATAACACCTGAAATACATCGTTCCCTACAGGATTAGGATGTGTTCGCCAGTTTGTACGCCTCTTTCTATTCCGTACGCACATCAGAGAGAAAAAGTGTGGATAATTTAAGATTTTTGGCCACTCCTCTGTACTGTATTCAGGAGCAGTAAGTAGCGGGCTTTTTTTTTTCATAACTGTTTTCATTTCTTTTACGCCCTTGAACTGTCTCCTTTGCTGTAAAAAAAAAAAGAATCCAACCCTAATCAAAGAGCTCCACAACGCAACACAAGGCAACACAACAACAACAGCAACAACAACAACAACAACAACAACAACAACAACAACAACAACAACAACACAACAACAACAACTGAACGCATAGGAGAGTTAAAAAAAAAATAATAATCAACCCCTTTTTTCTCTATTTTCTATGGTTGTATAATTCCTTCAAGGCAGTTTTTGTTTCCCTTGCAATGCGTACTAACGGGAAAGCTTCGTACAGATTGGTTAACACGACCTGACACCATGCAAGGAGGTCTTAATCCCCTTCAAGACGGCTCACAATGAAGCTGTTTGCGCCTCGCCGTGCCCCTCCTTCCTCCCCAGTCCGTGCCCCCTCCCCCACCCCGGCCCCGAGTGATCAAAGGGCGCCCCGCTCAGCCCCGGAGTGCCTCGGCCCCGCCCCGCCGCCTCACGACACTTGGCAGGCATTAGCGAGGCGTCTGATGATTTAAGGCGCCGAGACGCTCCTTTGACGCCGCGCAGGAGTGTAAGAGTATTATTATAATTGTCCTTATCATTATTATTATTACTATCATTATTATTGTCATTAGTAGTGGTAGTTGTATTCGCATTAGTATTACCTTAAGTACAATTATTATCATTTCTATTATCGCCGAGACGCTCCTTTGACGCTGTGCAAGAGTGTCACAGTATTATTATTATTGTCGTTATCATTATTATTATTACTATTATTATTATTAGTAGTAGTAGTGGTAGTTGTATTAGCATTAGTATTAGCATAAGTACCAGTATTATCATTTTTATCATTGTTATTATTCTAACATTATTACTTTGACAATATATTTCGTGAGATTACAACGTCAATAAATTTCAGAATGACATGGCTTGGTAAAGGAGAAATATGAGTATACGCACGCACGCACGCACGCACGCACGCGAAACAATACAGCTGCAGCAATACGCCCGCTCCGATCGTATAAATTATTGCTGTAGTTCTCCTGTCATTGAAGTGTTTGTGCTACACGTTCCAACCTGCTATTGTAGTATATATTGTATTATTGAATTCTCAACAAAACGGATATTACGATTCTGCAAACTCTTCGCTTCACCTGAACGATCACCCTTGCACACAAAGACAACCATTTCTGCCTGATGCACGCGGCGGGGAAGGTGGCAACAGCGGCGGCGGCGGCGGCGGCGGCGTGAGCGGCCCGCCAACAACCACGTCCTACATAATACATCCCGGCCATCGATAGGCGGCAGCCACTAAAGGTTCTATTAATTTTCTCTGGCTCCATTTACCTATTAATCACGAATGCCTTGGCACGTCGGAGTGAGAGAGAGAGAGAGAGAGAGAGAGAGAGAGAGAGAGAGAGAGAGAGAGAGAAACTATGTCTGGGTCCTTCCATCATCTACGTAGACTAATTATTTTAAGGTGCTGTCTATAGCGCCGGTAGCCTCTCTTGGACGGCCCCATTCCTATAGTGGCGCAGGCGAATTTTATTTATAGTGGTTCCCGTGATGTATGACTCTTGCAAGGGGTTTCTGGATAGCAAGACCAATAACCCTTAACACCACGAAGTAACACCACCATCTCATACCTCAACCCCCGTCCCTCCCTGCCCCAGCTCCCCGGAGGCCTATATAGGAAGCCCGCGCGGTGGCAGTACGTAACACCACACTCATTATTGCGGGGCTTCCATCGGGCGGTGGTTGACGTTGCGCCCTCAGTGTGTGGCCGCCGCTGTTAGTTAGGCCTCGTGACAGCTCACCCTCTTTGTCTCAGTCTCCTCGTCTCTTTTATACACAAGTTGGTTAGGCCTAGAAAAGTTTAAATACAATAACTCTTCTTTTAATTCCCAAAGAAGAAAAGTATACGAGAAAATTATATTCAGTTTGCCGCTGATTTAGTTAGTGAAGTTTCTTGTCTCCACCGCCGTCTTTTCTTTCATCCTTGATCGAATATGTAACAGCGAGTAGATTAAGCATTAGGCGTCTTGTTTGAGGTCGATACTGGCGGGATGTCAGTAGTAAAATTTCGTTATTCATTACCTTGTATTATTTAGCTTCCTTTCTACTGCTGTCTCTTCCACGTCCTTGATTGAATATGTAATAGTATACGTAGGCGAACAACCTCTGAAGGCATCTTGTTTGAGGTCATTACTGGCGGACGTCGGGGGTAATACGTCGTCATTCATTGCCTAGTACTATTTACCTTCCTTTCTACTGCTGTCTCTTCCACGTCCTTGATCGAATATGTAATAGTATACGTAGGCGAACAACCTCTGAAGGCATCTTGTTTGAGGTCATTACTGGCGGACGTCGGGGGTAATACATCGTCATTCATTGCCTTGTACTATTTACCTTCCTTTCTACTGCCCTCTCTTCCACGTCCTTGATCGAATATGTAATAGTATACGTAGGCGAACAACCTCTGAAGGCATCTTGTTTGAGGTCATTACTGGCGGACGTCGGGGGTAATACATCGTCATTCATTGCCTTGTACTATTTACCTTCCTTTCTACTGCCCTCTCTTCCACGTCCTTGATCGAATAAAAAATAGTACTTAGTCGAACAACCTCTGAAGGCGTATATTTAAGCTCAATACTAGCGGACCCGTGGAGTAATAATCGTTCTTCATTGTCAAGTAGCACACACAAGGGCCAGTGACAGACATACATCACCGTTGAAAGCAAACACGTACGCACAAACACACGGCTAAGGGACTCTCCACTAACCCTGACGGTCTATGTATTCAAAGCGAAGTAAATATAGGCAAGGAAAAATTATGACATGAGCAACTGGGGTACATTCAACCACCACCACCACCACCACCACCGCCACTACCACCACCACCACAGCCGCCGCCACTATCCATTAACCTGCCACACCATTTTTCAGCGTGACAGATCTCCACAACTCCATCACTAAGTCATCCCATCCACCGCACTGCACTCCACCCGCGTCATTTTTCTATTTCACCTCCACCGGCTCCACTGATTGCTATCCACAACCCACCACCGCATAGGCCATCAACAATATCACCACCATCACCACCAACACCAACACCACCAACACCAATAGCAGACGGATGTGTATGCCGCGCCACATATATGCCCCCTCGCCTCTCTCTCTCTCTCTCTCTCTCTCTGTCTCTGTCTCTGTCTCTGTCTGTCTGTCTGTCTCTCTCTCTCTCTCTCTCTCTCTCTCTCTCTCTCTCTCTCTCTCTCTCTTGGTCAGCAGAGTCAGTAAACTAAAACCGAACGCTGGAATCAATACCGTAATAACGAACAACGTACACCATCGTTAATAATGTTGCGTGGATTTTTTTATATATAATAATCAACGCTATTTTTCGCCACTTACAAGCTGCCAACACGAAACTCCATACAGTGTGATGCCGCGATTTTTTTTCTCTTTTTTTTCTGTTCGCAAAATATTCTTTCCCACCAAACTGACAACTTTTTTTTCCCCTAGCTAACTACTCTTTTTTCAACTCACTAACTACTCTTCTTTCCTATCCACTAACTAAACTCTTACTTTCACAAACTAACTGCCCGCCTATCCCACCCTCTGATTCCCTTCCTTTCCCACTCTCTTTTTTCACTCATTAACTACTCCTTTTTCCAACTCACTAACTACTCTTCTTTCCTATCCACTAACTAAACTCTTACTTTCACCCACTAACTGCCCGCCTATCCCACCCTCTGATTCCCTTCCTTTCCCACTCTCTTTTTTTCACTCACTAACTACTCCTTTTTCCAACTCACTAACTACTCTTCTTTCCTATCCACTAACTATACTTTTGCTTTCACCCACTAACTGCCCGCCTATCCCACCCTCTGATTCCATTCCTTTCCCACCCTCTTTTTTTCACTCACTAACTACTCCTTTTTCCAACTCACTAACTACTCTTCTTTCCTATCCACTAACTATACTCTTGCTTTCACCCACTAACTGCCCGCCTTTCCCACCCTCTGATTCCCTTCCTTTCCCACCCACTTTTTTCCTCACTAACTTCTCTTTCCAACTCACTAACTACTCTTCTTTCCTATCCACTATCTCTTGCTTTCACCACTCACCTGCCTTCCCCCCTCTGATTCCCTTCCTTTCCCACCTCCTCCCTAACTCTTTTCCCAACCCCTGATCATCCCATTCCCCTATTGACACCCCCACTGACAGCCCTATCCCCATCCAGACGCTCCCTTACCTGCCCACAAGCTACCCCACCCTATCCCTCTCATCACCAGAGCCATTCATCACCACCGCTCCACTCACCACGACCCCTCATCATCCATATATCGGCGGCAGCATCACCCGCAACCCCCCTTTAACCACGGGGACACCACCGCTCTAGTTTATCTCCCAGGAACACAAAACACACCACCGCACTCGATCACTTCCACTCGCCTTGTTATTCTTTCACACCGTATAATCACCATCATTCACACGAGTACTATTTACACAACTGTCAATTCACCCCTTTTGGACCTGCCCTTTAGTCCCTTTCGTCCCTTCGTCCCTAACTATCCCTCCCTTCCTCCTCTCTAATGATATGTATCGGATAATTACCAACACGGAGAGGCACCTGTCGCCCGTTCGCTCTCCACAGGTATCTCAGCCTTACCGTCTAATCATGCGTCTCTCTCTTCCTCTGCTCTTTCTTCCTCTCCCCGTGTTGTCCTGACCGTCCTGACCCCCTTCATATCCCCTCCTATACCACTCCATCCCCTCCCTTCCCCTCCTCTACTTCATCCCTCTCCCATTTTCAATACATCATGTCCCTCTCCTACCTGTCCACACCCTTTCCTTTTTTACTTAACACTCCCCTACTTTGTCCCTTTCACCTGCTCTTAATTATTACTTCCATGTTACGTCCCTTTTTCCCTTTTGTCCACACCCTTTTCTTCCCTTGTTGTGGTTCTATTCTGTACTTCCCTTCTCTTCTTTTCTCCTCCTTATGTCTTTGCCCATGTCTTTAACTACTACTTTCATTTTATATCCCTTTCCCTCATGTTTAAACCCTTACCTGCCCTTGTTAGCGGTTCTATTCTTTATCTTTTCTTCCCTTCTTTTTCTCTTTTCTTAATAGTGGTTCCAATCTTTACCTTTCCTTCCCTTCTCTTTCCCTTTCCTTATTAGTGGTTCCAATCTTTACCTTTCCTTTCCTTTCTCTTTCCCTTTCCTTGTTAGTGGTTCCAATCTTTACCTTTCCTTCCCTTCTCTTTTCCTTTCCTTATTAGTGGTTCCAATCTTTACCTTTCCTTCCCTTCTCTTTTCCTTCCCTTGTTAGTGGTTCCAATCTTTACCTTTCCTTCCTTTCTCTTTCCCTTTCCTTATTAGTGGTTCCAATCTTTACCTTTCCTTCCCTTCTCTTTCCCTTTCCTTATTAGTGGTTCCAATCTTTACCTTCCCTTCTCTTCTCTTTTCCTTTCCTTGTTAGTGGTTCCAATCTTTACCTTCCCTTCTCTTCTCTTTTCCTTTCCTTGTTAGTGGTTCCAATCTTTACCTTTCCTTCCCTTCTCTTTTCCTTTCTTTGTTAGTGGTTCCAATCTTTACCTTCCCTTCTCTTCTCTTTTCCTTTCCTTGTTAGTGGTTCCAATCTTTACCTTTCCTTCCCTTCTCTTTCCCTTTCCTTATTAGTGGTTCCAATCTTTACCTTTCCTTCCCTTCTCTTCTCCTTTCCTTGTTAGTGGTTCCAATCTTTACCTTCCCTTCTCTTCTCTTTTCCTTTCCTTGTTAGTGGTTCCAATCTTTACCTTTCCTTCCCTTCTCTTTCCCTTTCCTTGCTAGTGGTTCCAATCATTACCTTTCCTTCCTTTCTCTTTTCCTTTCCTTGTTAGTGGTTCCAATCTTTACCTTTCCTTCCCTTCTCTTTTCCTTTCCTTGTTAGTGGTTCCAATCTTTACCTTTCCTTCCTTTCTCTTTTCCTTTCCTTGTTAGTGGTTCCAATCTTTACCTTTCCTTCCCTTCTCTTTCCCTTTCCTTGCTAGTGGTTCCAATCTTTACCTTTCCTTCCTTTCTCTTTTCCTTTCCTTGTTAGTGGTTCCAATCTTTACCTTTCCTTCCCTTCTCTTTTCCTTTCCTTGTTAGTGGTTCCAATCTTTACCTTCCCTTCTCTTCTCTTTTCCTTTCCTTGTTAGTGGTTCCAATCTTTACCTTCCCTTCTCTTCTCTTTTCCTTCCCTTGTTAGTGGTTCCAATCTTTACCTTTCTTTCCCTTCTCTTTCCCTTTCCTTATGTGGTTCCAATCTTTACCTTTCCTTCCTTTCTCTTCCTTTCCTTGTTAGTGGTTCCATTCTTTACCTTCCCTTCTCTTCTCCTCTCCTTCATCCCCTTCCTGACCCTATCCCATGCTGCATTTCACCCTGTCTTCCCAAGCCCTTCCACTTCCTCCAGGGCCCCAGTATCCTATCCGCCCTTGTCCCTTCATATTTATCCCTTCCTCTCCCCTACGTGCCCTTTTTCTGCTCCTATTATGATGTAGTTTTACCCTCTCGCTGAACCCTGAAGGCGGAGAAGAGGCTGGTGGATGAGTGGAACAAACTGAGCGGGTAATGTAGTTGAGGCAAACACAATTGAAAGCTTTTGAATGGAGGTTAGATTTGGAGGTTGGTATTTGTGAATGGGTGTAGAATTTAGTGAGTAACCCGTGGCCTCATGTAGTGTCCTTTTATTCATGTGTATCCTAGAGTATCCTTCCACTTTCTCCTCTTTCCTCCACATGTTTCAGTATCCTTGAGTATCCTTCCGCTTCCTCCTCTCTCTCTCCCATTTCACGTTTCAAAACCCTTATGTATCCGTGAACTTACTCCTCTCTCCTTCACAAGTATCAGTATCCTAGAGTATCCTTCCACTTCCTCCTCTCTCCCTCTCCACAAGTTTCAGTATAATTGAGTATCCTTCCACTTCCTCCATTCTCTCTCTATCCCCTTCCACATGTTTCAATAGCCTTATGTATCCGTGTACTTCCACCTCTCTCCTCCTCCACAAGTTTCAGTATCCGTAAGTATCCTTCCACTTCCTTCTCTCTCTCTCTCTCCCCTTCCACATGTTTCCTGTTCCTCTGCGCCCTTTCCTGCACCTCCCTCCCATGCTTCCCGCCCTCTCCGCCCTACCTCACGCCTACATATTTAGGGGAAAGCGCGGAGTGTTTTGAATTCTCCCAAAATATTAAACGGAAAATGTTTTGTTTGGAGGCAAATGTAAAGACTAGATAAATTTTGCCCGAATGTCCCGAGAAACTCTTTGCCAGATATTTTTAGAGAACGAAATTGTGTGAGGTGTATTATGATTCTGTACGAGTAAAGGTTGGTTAAAGAGTACAGGATATTCCATCATTTAGAAGCATAGTTTTTAAAAGCTATTCTGCTATTCACGTGATACAAAAATATATTAAAAGTAGGTGAGGAGGAAGAATAAATGTAGGAAGCAGAAAAATGATGAAGAATTACATTAGAAAAAGCTGTTAATGAGTCTAGTAAGTAAGATTTTGAAAGTCTAGTCAGTAAAATTTTGAAACAGTCTAGCAAGTAAGTAAAATTTTGAAACAGTCTAGTAAGTAAAATTTTGAAACAGTCTAGCAAGTAAAATTTTGAAAGTCTAGTCAGTATAATTTTGAAACAGTCTAGTAAGTAAAATTTTGAAACAGTCTAGCAAGTAAAATTTTGAAAGTCTAGTCAGTAAAATTTTGAAACAGTCTAGCAAGTAAAATTTTGAGACAGTCTAGTCAGTAAAATTTTGAAACAGTCTAGCAAGTAAAATTTTGAAACAAACTAGTAAGCAAAATTTTGAAACAGTCTATTAAGCAAAATTTTGAAACAGTCTAGCAAGTAAAATTTTGAAACAGTCTAGTCAGTAAAATTTTAAAACAAACTAGTAAGCAAAATTTTGAAACAGTCTATTAAGCAAAATTTTGAGACAGTCTAGCCAGTAAAATTTTGAAACGTTAACCATAAAAGATATATCAATGTGTTGAAATCAAAATAACGAAAGAGAAGGGAGAAAAAAAAGGTGACCAAAAGACTTATAAATGCATTGCAGTAATTGAAGGAAAGGGGAGAAAAAGGGCAACAAAAAAAATGTATTAAAGTGTTATAATAATCGTGAAGAAGAAAAAGGGAGGAAAAGGGAGGAAAAAACATATGAAAAGGGTAACAAACAAGGCTTACAAACATGATATAAAAATCGTGACAAAGGAAAAAGGAGGAAAGGAAGGACAAGGGTAAGAAAAAAACGTATTAAAGCGTTGTATAAATCCTGAAGGGAGAAAAGGGTAACAAAAAGACTTATTAATTAACCCGGTAGCTAAGGGGATCATGTTTCTTAAAGGCCCCTCTATGCGAGAAAAAGGAAAAAAATCATCACTCACGCAAACCATTTCATAATATATATTAACGAATTTGTGATCAGTTTATGCATCATCTATTTTTTTTTGGGGGGGGGTATATATCATGGCACAAATTTGGCCTGTCGCTGGTACACGGTAAAGCCACAAATTTGGCCCATCGCTGCTACCGGGTTAACGAGACACAGTAGTTATAACGAAGGGGGAGGAAGGGAGAGAGTAACGTTCGGGTCTCACATTTAGCAGATATTCGCCTCCACGTTGCAAGACACACGCGGAGAACCTATATGCGCCAAGGCCCCGAACATGATCTCATTAGTAGAATTGAAAAGTTTCGCGGGGGAACGGCTGACTACCTCCGTTTTTCATCTGTTACTCAACCTCCTACTACTCCTCCCTTTTCTCCTCCTTCTCCTCCTCTTCCTTCTCTACCTCTTCCTCCTACTTCTTCCTCCCCCCCCCCTTCCTCTTCCTTCTCTCCCTTCTCATTATACGTCTACTCCTTTTTCCTCCTTTCTCCTACTCCTTCTATTTCTGGTTCTCCTCCTCCTCCTCCTCCTCCTCTCTCTCTTCTTCCCCTTCATCCTCTTCCATTTCTTAGTTATCTTCCTTCTTTAACTTCTCCCTTTTCTTCTCTTCGTTCTTGTTCTCTTATCTTTCCTCCTCCTCCTCCTCCTCCTCCCCTTCCTAATCCACTTCTTCCTCGTGTTATGTTAGAACTTTGGAATGTTTTTTTTCGCTAATGTCTTTTTTTTTTTCCCTCCTCCTCCTCCTCTTCCTCCTCCTCCTCGTTTACATGTTAAGTATAATAGTACTCGGCATTACCACGCTTTTTTTTTTTTTTTTTTCGTTAATCCTTTTTTTTTTCACTTCTCCTTTTCCTCCTCCTCCTTTGTTCCTTCTCTTCTTCCTCTTCCTCCTCTTCGTCTTCTAATGATGGAACTTTGGATACTTTTACTTTTCCTCCTCATTCTCCTCCGTTCCTTCTTGTCTTCCTCTTCCTCCTCTTCGTCTTCTTGTTATGATGGAGTTTGGATACTTTTATTATTCTTCCTCCTTCTCCTCCTCCTCCTCCTCTTCTACCCCATCCCCCTCCTCCTCTTCCTCCTCCTCCACCACTTACTGATGTTATGACAGAACTTTTAATCACCTTCTCCCGACCTCTCGAACGCCCATGTAGCCGTTCCTCCGCCTCGTCTTTCCCGTTCATTCCTTCCCTCTGGACGACGAACGCGAGGCACCAGCATCGGTTCATAGATAATTACATTTCCATATCACCTCCAGAAGCATCCCCCCCCCCCCTTTCCTCCTCTCTCCATCCTCCCCCTCTTCCATCTTCATCCTCGTCACTTCTCCCTCCTTCTCTTCCTCCCTCTACCTCTCTCTCTCTCTCTCTCTCTCTCTCCATATTCAAGGCCGAGGTTATTGATATTCTACTTTTTTTTCTACTACTCACTTCTGGAATATATTATGGAGAGTGAATAGGAGAAAGTGAGGGCATAAAGATGGGTTGATTCGACGTGTGTGTGGGGGGGGGAGATGGGGGGTTGTGTGTGTGTGTGGAGGGGGGAGAAGGAGGGGGGTTGTGTGGGGGGGGGAGGACGGGGAAGGGGGTTGTTGGGGAAAGGGAAAGGGGAGTTGTATGTGTGGGTGAGGGAGGGAGGAACGGGTTGTGTGTGTGTGTGTGTGTGTGTGTGTGTGTGTGTCTAAGCCTGCCCATTGTTCCGCGCTATCGTGACAACCGCGGCCTGAATGTTGTCGTAATTCGAGGTGATAAGGAAATAACCTTTCTCTTAGCCTGCCTCCATGGCCCTGCAAGCCAGCGTGCGTGAGTGAGTGCGCGGCTGCTTGTCCCACCCAACACGCATCTCTTACCTGGTTCATCTCCCTCTCTCCCTCTCACCCCCTCCCACACCTTACTACCCTTCCATCCACCCCTCACTCCGTCCCCAGCTTCCACCTCAACCAGCATCCCCTACCTGGTTCATCTTCTCCCTCTCTTCCTCTCACCCCCTCCACTACTAGCATCCCTTCATCTTCTCCCTCCCTCTCACCCCCTCCCACACTTTACTACCCTTCCATCCACCCCTCACTCCGTCCCCAGCTTCCACCACTACCAGCATCTCTTACCTGATTCATCTTCTCCCTCCCTCTCACCCCCTCCCACACTTTACTACCCTTCCATCCACCCCTCACTCCGTCCCCAGTTTCCACCACGACCAGCATCCCTTACCTGGTTAAGAAGAGGAAGTGGGTTAGTGGGGAAGGTACAGGTGGGAGAGAAGGAAAGACAATAGGAGTGTACAGTTATATGGTGTAAGTTCGTTAAATGTTATGGTGTTGTTTATTGTTTATCGGGCACCTTCCCATACTTTGGTCCCCTCCCCATCTACCTTTCACACCGTCCCCAGCATCCCTTTAGCATCCCTTACCTGTGTGTCTGTGTCTGTGCAAACTGTCTGTAAAATCTCTGTATAATCTCCCGAAGAAAATAATAATAATAATTCTTTATTCGTACTCGGTAGTTTTTTTTTGTGACAGACTATAAAACAAAAATTAAAGCATACTTAAAAAAATGAAAACTAATAGCTTGGTAAAAATATAAAAGTAACCTAAAAAAAAGACATGGTATAAGACTCACTCACTCACTAAAATGTACATATGTCAGCAAGTAGCTCGCGTCTTTCATCATAACTAACAGAACTTCACTTTAACTATTCACCCTCATCACAAATTTCATCTTCCCTTCCTTCCACCTCACGTCTAGGGGCCAGTTCAACAGTCCAGCGCAGCGAGTTCGTATAAGCTCCCAAATCAAAACGCAAAACATTACCAACACTCCTTGTCTACTGGTTGTTGTTGCTGTAGAAGATGAGAAATTGAAGAAAACCACACGGGAAATCTCTTTAGTAGCGGGTGCTGAACTGTAAAAACGGATCATTTAGGAGAATAGAGTTTGATTTGAACGCTTACGATGACTGTGTTGGATCTGTCGAACTGGCCCTTTGTCTACATCCACCTTGTCTCCATCCACCTTGTCTTCATCCACTTTGTCTTCATCCACCTTGTCTCTATCCACCTTGTCTTCATCCACTTTGTCTTCATCCACCTTGTCTGTCTGTCTGTGTATATGCAAACTGTCTGTAAAATATCTCTCTGAATAACCTCTCTCTGAAAAACTAACAACTCCACCTAAGCTCACCGTCCCCACACGTCTCACCTTCTCTCCCTTCCTTCCACCTCACGCCGCTGTCTTCCCCCATTTACACCTGCATATTAAATAGACTGGTGCAATATTAACACACGCACTTCCACGTTTATACAATACTAAACCCTTTGACGAGAGTTTAACGGGAGGGAGAGAGGAGGAAAGTATAGAGGGAGAGGAGTGAGAGAAGGATAGTCTGAAGGGGCGAGGAAAACAGGGTAGAGGTAGGGGAAGGATAGGAAGAGGGACTGAAAAAGGGAGAGTAAAATGAAAGGAGAGGGAAAGGAATTGGTGGAAGAAGGAGGGGAAAGAGGAAAGGGATTGAGGGAGGGTGGAGGCTTAGGAAAGGAAAGGAAAGGAAATTAAAGGAAAGGAAGGGAAGGGAAGGGAATGGAGAAGGATAGAGAGAAGAACAGGATAAAGGAACATATTTGGAAAGGGGAGGAAATGCAAAGTGGAAAGGAAGAAGAGATGGGAAAACCGAAAAAAGTGAAAAGCGGGAGAAAGGGAAAGGATGAGGTAGAGAAAGAGGTAGAAGATGAATCAAAACGGGAGAAAAAAAGAGGATTGTGAAAGGAAAAGGAGATGGACGAGGAAAGAAAGGCGTAGAGAAAGGGGGCAGAGAAAGCAATTGGAAGATTAAGAAAAAGGAGAGGGAAGGAAAAAGGAAAGAGACGAGGAAAGGAAAACATGTAAAGGGGGAGAGAATGAAAAATAAAAAGCAGTAGAAGATGAGAGAGAAAGGAAGAAGGTAGGGAGAAGAGAGAAAAAGGAGATACATATGGAAAAAAAGAAAAAGAAGAATGGGGCTGTTACCTGTGGAGAGCTTGACCCCCTGGCGTACCTGTGTGTTTGTACGTGTGTGTGTGTGTTTCTCCGGCCAGGTAAGGCTTAACACAGAGCCATTGTTCCGGATCTGTGTATGTAAAAGTAACCTTCCCTAGGCCAACATCCCTCTCTCATCTCTCTCTCCCTCCCTCTCCCTCTCTCTGATTTATGTGTTCTCTTCCCCTCCCAGGCCGCCAGCACGTCTTGTTCCTCTCAAGGGAGACGCACAACCCTGCTCCTCCCGGCCCTCCAGCGACCTCCATGCCCTTCAAATTCCCATCTTCTCCCCCGGCACTTCAGCTCCCCTCCTCCCCTGTCCCGCCCTTCACTTCCTCCCGAGCATCCCAGCATCCCTTACCTTATTCATCTCTCTCTCTCTCTCTCTCTCTCTCTCTCTCTCTCTCTCTCTCTCTCTCTCTTTGCCGTCCGTGATTCGTATCTGATCTCCACACTGCATATTTCCTTACGTTTTTTTTCTCTTTTTTTTGTCTGGTCTTTTTTTTTACGTGCGTGCCTCAAATAGTTTTCTCTTCTCTTCCTCGGGTGTTTTTGTGTTGTTTTTTCCGAGTCTGTTCAGTCAACTTTTTACGTAACTGCCCTTTTTTAAGTTTTTTTTTTTTTTTCTTCCCCTGTCTCGGCCTCAGAATTATAGAACCATTCCTTTCACTTTTTATTGGCTGGGTCTTCCTTCCTGTCCCTTTCTTTTATGGAATTCCAATCAAACCGCCCGGAACACGTTTATTATGATAGGATGTCCCCCCTAAGACATTTCTCCCCTTCTCTATCTCTTTCTCTCTTGTCTCTATCCTCTGTCTCCTTTCCCATCCCTCTCTCTCTTCCCCTCTTTCTATCTCTCTTTCCCTCTCGTCTCTATCCTGTATCTCCTGTCCCATCCCTCTCTCTCCCTCTCCCTCTTCCACTCTTTCTATCTCTCTTTCCCTCTCGTCTCTATTCACTATCTCCTGTCCCATCCCTCTCTCCCCCTCTCCCTCTTTCTCTCTTTTTATCTCTCTTTCTTTTTTGTCACTACCATTTACTCTCCTAACCCTTCCCTCTCTCTCCCTTCTCTCTCTCTCTCTCTTCCTTTCTCTCTCGTCACCCTCTACCATCACAGCCTATCCCTCTTCCTCTTCCTCTCTCTCTCTATCTCTCTTTCTCTCTTGTCACTACCATCTACCTTCCTCTCCTTTTCCCTCCCTCTCTTCCTCTCTCTCTCTCGTCACCCTCTATCTCCCCAGCCTATCCCTCTTCCTCTTTCACTCTCTCTATCTTCCTCTTTCTCTCTCTTCCCCTCTCCCTCGTCACTACCGTCTATCAAACTGCTAATCTTGACTGACAACTCCATTCCGTTTCGAAGCCTCCGCCTACAATATCCTTTCCTAGTCAATTTCAAAACGACAAAAGAGTCCTTGAAAGTTGTACCTCTTAACGCTGAATGCCGGTAGCTCTCCCCCACCCACCCACCCCACACACACACAGTCGCTTCCTCCCATAACTTATCGACCAGCCTCCTCCTTCTATTCCTCCTGCTCCTTCTCCTCTTCCTCCTCCTCTACCGCAAAAGCCACACACGCGATGCAAAAAAAGTCAGTGTGTATTTTATGGGTCATCTGCATCTTGGGTTTCGTATTCTTTGTGTGTCCGTGTGTCTGTGTGTGTGTGTGTGTGTGTGTGTGTGTGTGTGTGTGTGTGTGTGTGTGTGTGTGTGTGTGTGTGTGTGTGTGTGTGTGTGTTCTCTCTGTCTGTACCTCAGTCTGTCTGTCTTCATCTCCCTCTCTTCCGCTCCCGCCCTCCCTCTCCCTCCTCTCTCGCTCATTACAAACTTGTCTCACTAAATACTTCTCCGGGAAAAAGCATGATTACACCCAAAGACCTCGTTGACAAAATACCAAATATATGTCACCTCGTTCCCTTCCTTTCCTCCTCCTCCTCCTCCTCCTCCTCAGCCGTCGCTTTCTCTACCTCCTCCTCCTGTTACTCTTTTCTCCCCTTTCCTCACACCCGCTACCTCCCCTTCCCTTGCCCTCTCTCCCTCCATCCCTCCCCCAACACCTCCCAAGCACCCACAGCCTCCCCTTCCCTTGCCCTCTCTCCCTCCCTTCCCGTACCTCCTGAGACCCCTTCAGCACCCACCTCCTTCCCCCTTCACGCCGGTCTAAACGCTTCGTGCCGCTGGTCGCTTCCCTTCGTCACGTTTTATTGGCCAGTAAGTTGCTTCTTATAGCCTAGAGTTACTATGGTCACGCCCCGGCCGCCGCAGCCTTTGTTGCCGGAAAATGGGAGGATAGACGCCGGTTGAGGTTGGGGCGTGCCAGGCCTAAGATGGATTTGGGAAGTGTGTGGAAAGTAAAGGTCCCATAAGGAGGAGAAGGAGGAGAAGGAGGAGGAGGAGGAGGAGGAGGAGGAGACGAGAGTTTGCGAGGATGTGTCTGTGGCTGGGAATGGCGGGAGGGACGTGAATGTAAGGAGAAAGAATGTGCCACGCTTGAGATGAATTTGGACAATGTAGGAGGCATGAGTTTTGGGGAAAGAAGAGGATATTTTGAGCAAGTTAAGGGTGTGTGTGTACAGAAAAAGGGAAGAGGACTTGGGAATAGGGAAAGAAAGCGGACATAAGGAGGAAAATGTACCACGATTGAGATGGATTCGGGGAATGTACAGGAGGCATGAGTTTTGGGGAAGGAGGGGAAGAAGAAGGAGGAGGAGTATTGAGGTTGTGAGTGAACGAGAAAAGGAGAAAGACAGAACGTGGATATAAGGAGGAAAATGTAACCAGAGTAAGATTGATTTGGGGAATGTAGGAACCATGAGTTTTGGGGAAGGAGGGGAAGAAGAAGGAGGAGTATTGATGATGTGCGTGGACAGGGAAAGGGGAAGGGACAAGGGACGATAAGGGAAGGTGCGATGGAGTGGAAGGGAAGATAATAACACGAGTGACGGATGAAAAAGAGTTCGGAAGGGGATTGATAGATAGAAGTGAAGGGATCGAAACGGACCAAAAGTACGTATAAAATAAAATAACTCGATTAGAACAGATGATCAAGACCTAAATGAAACGAGGAGTGTATACGTATGAATGGAAAGATAGTAATGAAGAAAAGGATGAATTAAATAAAGGAAGAGTGAATGGGATATGTAGAAAAAAGGGAAGGGTAAGAATTGAGAGGAAATAGTGAGTTAATGAATGTAGTGGCGGTTGAAGAAAGGATAGATTCAGGAAAAGTAGAAAATTTGAAGGAAGTGTTGTAACGGAAGGATGGAGGGAGGGAGGGAAGATATGATGGGAAAACGGAGGAAAGAGATGGAGAGGGGAGACGAGTGAAGGGGCTAGATAGGGAAGGGAAGCGCGTGTGATGAAGGGGTGCAGGAGGGGAAGGGAAAAAGGGGAACTAGTGGCCGAGATGAAAAGAAGTTACGTGAGGGGAAAAATGGATTTGACGGGAACGATAGATAAAAAAAAAGGACCAATGAAAAAAAATATAGATGAAATAAATGAAAATGATGACCGATTAGATTATATGATTGAAATTGAGACCATACAGATGCGATACAGGACGCCCAACCTCGAGGAAGCTGATTTAGTGAGAGAAGAGATATGAAGTTTCCAGTTAAGATTTTGAGTTCAGGATAGACCGAGGAAGTTTGGTGTAGAAGATAAGAGCTGAGTGTTGTCGAAGAATAGGGGATAGGTGTTTAGAAGAGTGTATATAGAGTTTACAGAGAAAGAAAAAGAAGAATGGAGTACAGGAAGGAGTGGAAGAAGGAGCGTGAAGGAAGGAAGGACAGAAGCGAAACGAAGAAAAAAGAAAAGGAAGATGAAGGAAAGGGGATGAGAGGGAACGATAAAAGAGAGAAACCCTGAAAAGTTAAATTAAAAAACAAAAAGTGGGAAGGGAAAAAAAGTGGAGTACAGGATGGAGTGGAGAAAGTGTGTGACGAAGGAAGGACAGAAGTGAAACGAAGAAAGGAGGAAAAGAAGATAAAGGAAAGGGGAAGAGAGAGAGGGAGCAATCTAAGAGAGAAACCCTGGAAAGATAAAAAAAAAAAAAAAGTGGGAAGGGGAGGAAGGAAGAAGGAAGAGGAGGTAAGAGGAGACGGCAGGAAAAGGAAGGTGAGAAGTGGAAGAAGGAAGAAAGGAGAAGTAAAGGAGGGTGGGAAGGGAAGAAGAAGGAAGGAAGGAGAGGTACAAGAGGAGAGGGCAGGAAAACGAAGGTGGGAAGAGGAGGAAGGAGGAAGGAAGGAGAGGTGTAAGAGGAGACGGCAGGAACAGGAAGGTGGAAAGGGGAAGAAAGGAAGGAAGGAAGGAAGGAGAGGCATAAGAGGAGAGATCAGGAAAAGGAAGAGGAAGAGGAGGAAGTGGCGAGAGGCGAGGGGCGGTATCACAGGACCTCAACAAAAGGGAAACATCTTTGTGGCTTCACTAATCACGAACAGAAAGGAAAAACAAAAATCTACCTGTAAAAAAATATCTCTACGCTATTTTACGGCTTCTTTATAATATTTTTTTCGTCTGACAGGAAAGTTTATATTAAAAGTTTGGAGTCGAACGAGAAAAAAACAACTTGCTGACGTGTTGATGAAATATTAAAACAGCAAATCTTGTCGACAAAAAATGCCCGTAAAAGCTGATGCCGATAATTGCAAGAGATAATCCGATGAATAGATAATTACTTCGTTAATGGTGGAAAAAAAAGACGGTCGCGATTAAGAAACATGTGGAAGGTTGGAAGGTAATAAAGACGTGGGCTAACCAAAAAAATAAAAAAATAAATAAAAAGATTCGTCGCGTTTAAGAAATATGTGAAAGGTGAAGGCGTGGGCTAACTAAAAAAAATTAAAAAAAATAAAAGATTCGTTAACGCGTTTAAAAAAAAAAAATGTAGTAGAAGGTAAAGACGTGCGCTGGCTAAAAAATAAAATAATATAATAGTAAAAAAAAGTATTCTCCATTGATTAAAAAAAAAAAGGTTTAAACATGTTACTATAGAAAATTCCTTAAAAAAATCCACGTTAAATATTGGAACGCATGAGAATAGCGGGGATAAAAAAGGGAAAGTGAAGGTGAGGGGTGCAGGTGAGGCGTGTGTGAGGTGAACAGGTAGATAGGTAGGTGGTGAGGGACACGAAACGACAGGTGTGCAGATGAAAAAAAAAAGAGAAAAGGTGAGAGATGAAACTCGACAGAGAAAGAGGAGGAGGAGGAGGAGGAGGAGGAGGAAGAAGAAGAATGAAGGGAATGAATGCAGGGAGGTGTGAGGCGAATAGATGAAGGATAGGTCGGTGAGAACAACGAGACAAACGTGGTGAAAGTAACCGTGAGTGATTACTTATATATGCGCTGCCTGTACCGCCTGCAGGATTTCATGAGGGTCCTCTTTTCTCTCTCTCTTCGGCGACCCCAGTCCGTTAGTGAAGCAGGCGAATGTTATTTATAGTGGCTAACGTGGTATATGACTCTTACTTAGGATAGGAATTGGAATGAAGATACGCTTGGCCACGTGTTCATATCCCTCACCTCAAGCAAACTCGGCGATACTACAAACTTAACTCTCCCTTCACTTCAAGCTATTCCCCGACCCGTGAGGTGGACGGCATTTCGGGCACAATAACCAGGGCACGGAAACACGTATGTCACTGCGAACAAGCCACCGTAATCACGAATATGTAAAGGGGAAGCGAAGTTGATGGGGTGGGGGAAGGGGAACGGGAAGAACAAGGTCAACGGAGGGGAAACTAATGTAGGAGGGAGATTGGAGAGGGAGGAACTGAGAGGGGAGGAAGCGGTCATCCAATATATCACACCATTATCGGAGGTGTATTTTCTCTAGCATTTGAACTCCCCTTTGTTAAGTATATTATATGACAAACTTGTAGCATTATAATTCGCTTTTGTGGTAACTTGTCCTTGTATAAGTTATTGATCGTGTCTAGTCTATTCTTGTAGTCTTGTGTAGTTCCCTTATTTCCTTATATTTCATCTCTTGTAGTTTTCTTTTATCCTCATACTCCATTTATCTCCCCAAAACCAGGATTCAACATTTGGTTACATGATTAAAAACACCTAAAATCTATACTCTTTTGTTTTAATGGTTTTAAAATTCGCGTTCTAGGGATATACGATGATTGACAACACTGTAATATTCACGTTTTTCTGTCTAGTCAGTAAGGGAGGCATTGGACGCTCGCCTTTCTCCGCTCTAACACCGAACAAATTGCCCCATGGAAGAAACATTACAGGAACACGAGTCATTTATCTCCAGCCAATCCCCGAACCCTTCATTACCTGGTCACGGGCGGCTCCAGCTCAGTAGGGGGGCGTCACCTGGAAAGTCGTGGCTATCTTAGAATCAATTATGCATGCGAAGGTGACCCGGCTGCCCTCACGCCCGCCTGTGTGGCCAGCAGTCATCGGCGGGGAGGTCTGCTTAATCAAGTGGCGGAGAGCAGCCGCGGCCCACACTGTCAACACGCTGAGCACATATGACTAGGCGAGTTTGTTTTCTTTGGCTTGCTCTTTCTATTAGACTGTTGACCTCCCTCGCGCCTTCTCTTTTCGCCTCTCGTGTTCTCATTTCAATATTACGACCGTGTCTTTCTTTTTACAACGAGGAAGGCAGCTCAAGGGTAAAAAAAAAAAAGTACTACACCAAAAAAAGCACACGATTAGCCTGCGACTTTTCCTTTCGCCCCTCGAGTTCTTATTTCAATACTACAACCGTGTCATCCTTTTTACAGCCAGGGAGGCAGCTCAAGGGTAAAAAAGAAGCACAACACCAAAAAAAAAAGGCCATTATTAGACTGTTGATCTCTCTCGCGCCTTCTCTTTTCGCCTTTCGAGTTCTCATTTCAATACTACAAACGTACCTTCTTTTTTACGAGGGACACATCTCAAGGGTAAAAAAGAGAAGTACAGCACCATAAAAACGTCACTATTAGACTGTTGACCTCCCTCGCGCCTTCTCTTTTCGCCTCTCGAGTTCTGATTTCAATACTACAAACGTACCTTCTTTTTTACGAGGGAGACAGCCCAGGGTAAAAAAGAGAAGTACAGCACCATAAAAACGTCACTATTAGACTGTTGACCTCCCTCGCGCCTTCTCGTTTCGCCTCTCGAGTTCTTATTTCAAAACTGCACAGTGCCTTTCTTTTTACAGCGAGGGAGGCAGCTCAAGGGCAAAGAGAAAGCAACAAAAAAAAGCCCACTAGACGAAAGAAATAAAGGAAAGGAGAAAAAGGAAAGCGAATGAGTGGCCAGACTTGCTATACGAGAATCTGAACAAATATACAGGCATACTGAATGATTAGCAGATGAAGCCCGCTAGACGTAGAAAGACGGGAATATTCTCTCGTTATCAGTTATTCAATGTCCCTGGAACGCGTATTTTCAAACCGATAAAATAATAGAGAATGAGTGTTCAGACCTGGTACACGAGAATCAGAACAAATATATAAGCTTACAGAATAATGCATGAATGAAAGTATACAAAAAAACGCGGGCAAATGAGTCTTAAATGCGTGTTTTGAAGCAGCTACTTTTTTTTTTTAGAGGTATTAACACTCGAAACCTAATGATATGAAACAATGCGTAATATATACCTTATTAAACATTCAGTAGGGTAAATATAAGCGCTGCCAATGTGAACAGTCAAGCTTATCATTGGCATCGAACACTGAAAACCAAACGAAATTAAAAAAAAGTGTTGTATTTACCTGATTAAACGTTCGATAGCGTAAATATCAGCGCTGCCAATGTGAAAAGTCAAGCTTAGCAATGGTATCGAACACTGAAAACCTAACGAAATGATGAAAAAGTGTTCAATATCCCTCATTAAACATTCAGTAGCGTAAATATCAGCGCTGTCAATGTGGAAAATCAAGCTTATCATTGGTATCGAACTCTTAAAACCTAACGAAATTGTTGTATATACCTGATTAAACTTTCATTAGCGCTACCAATGTGAAAAATTAAGCTTATCTCTGGCATCGAACTATTTTTGCGTATTACTTAGAAGCATATAATCATAAGTCCTCCATCCCTCCCCCACGAACACAAATAATAGGAAAAGTAGACGTAGACAAAGAGGATATTTGGGCGGTAAATGTTATAAAAAATCGAGGTTAATAACATGATAGAACTATTTTTGCGTATTCCCTTAGAAGCGTATAATCATAAGTCCTCCACTCTCTCCCCCACAAACACAAATAATAAGAAAAGTAGACGCAAATAAAGAGGATGTCCGGGCTGTAAATGTTATAAAAAATCAAGCTTATTAATTTGATGGAGCTATTTTTGTGCATTACTTAGAAGCGTATAATCATGTCTTCCACTCCCTCCCCAACGAAGATTAACGACCCAAGTGATATTAATAGTTAAAGTAGAAATCCCAGCTGCATCAATGGAAAATCGTGTAATCATAATTCTTCCAATCCCTCATTCACGAGAACCAACAGCCCAGATAATTATTAGATTTAAGAAGATACCAGCACTTCACCAATAGAAAACCAATATTATTAATGTGATCGAATTATTTATGTTTTCCTTAAAAGCGTGTAATTATAATTCTTCCAACCCCTCCTCCACGCGCACTAATTGCCCAGATAATAATTATAGCTGAGTTAAGTAAAGTTGATATCCGCGTTACACTAATGGAAAATCAATCTTATTCACAGGACCCGACCATTTGCGTAGTTTGTGGAAGCGTGTAACAACCCTTCCATTCATGCCCCCACCAAAAGCCTAAATAATATAGAGTTAAGTAAAGCATTTAACCACCAAAAGCCTAAATAATGTAGAGTTAAGTAAAGCATTTAACCACCAAAAGCCTAAATAATGTAAGTTAAGTAAAGCATTTAACCACCAAAAACCTAAACAAAGTAGAGTTAAGTAAAGGAGATATCCGCGTTACACCAATAAAAAAATCAATCCTATTCACAGAATCGAACCATTTGCGTAGTTTGTGGAAGCGTGTAACAACTCTTCCATTCATTTCATTCATTCATTTCAGTAAAGTAGGTATCCGCGTCGCACAAATGGAAAATCAATCTTATTAATGTGACCAAACAAACTGAGTATTTCGTGGAAGCTTGTAACCACTCTTCCGTTCACCCCACCCCCACCCCCCCTGCGACCCCTAACAGCCCAGATAATAGTTAGAGTTAGGTAAAGTAGACATCCAACCTTCACCAAAGGAAACCCAAATCTTATTAATGTGACCGAACCAACTGAGTGTTTCGTGGAAGCTTGTAACCACTCTTCCGTTCACCCCACCCCCACCCCCCCTGCGATCCCTAACAGCCCAGATAATAGTTAGAGTTAGGTAAAGTAGACATCCAACCTTCACCAATGGAAAATCAATCTTATTAATGTGACCGAACTATTTCTGTGTATTTCGTGGAAGCGTGTAGTCATTTCCATTCAGTCCCTTCCTATAGCCCGGCAACTAACAGCCCATTTAAGTAAAGTAAGTAGATATCCGATCTTCGCCAGTGGAAAATCAATCTTATTATTAATGTGACCGAGATATTTCTGCGTATTTCGTGGAAGCGTGAAACCGTTTCCATTCAGTCCCTTCCTACCCCGGCCATTAACAACCCAAGACCCAAAACCCAGAAAGTAGATATCCGACCTTCACCAGTGGAATATCAATCTTACTAATGTGACCGAGATATTTCTGAGTATTTCGTGGAAGAGTGAAGTCATTTCCATTCAGTCCCTTCCTACCCCAGCCACTAACAGCCCACATAAGTAAGGAAAGTAGATATCCAACCCTCACCAGTGTAAAATCAATCTCATAAATGCTCTATTCATCTATTTCCCGGTAGCGTACAGTTACTCATCCATTCACTCCCTTGCACTCCCTTCCCTCCATTCCTCTTCCCTTCCATGCATTCCCCTCCCTCCACCGCTCTCAACGCTATCTCTTCAAGTAGAAAGTTGGAAAGTTTCGTTTAGTCGGCGCAACATCTGTGGTCATATGCCAAAGAGAGACAGGAGGGGAAGGAATTATAAGAGAAGAGACACAACCCCCGATTAATACCTGGTACCCATTCAATGCTGGGAGCACAGGGGCGTAGGGTACCGGAAAAGCCGCCCAAATTTTTCAACTCCGCCCGAGGTCTCTTCAAGTAACAATCGGAGCTTCTACATCCTAGCTTCTTCGTCAAAGTGAATAATTTTCCCATCTAATTCCTAAACAAATTTCCTTGAAAGCTAAAACATTTCACTGGGTTTGGAAATGTTAGAGTTAAAACATTTCACTGAGTGTATGAGAGGTATGAACAAAGATCTTGATATCATCCATACAAAAGAACATCAATTACGTTCAATACAGCAATGTGGAGATATAGGCGAACTTGTATACCTCTTGTAGCGTTCAGAGGATGGGAGGATGTGAAGGCAGACAACACCCTTTTACTTCTTGACAACACACAACTAAAACCACCATGTCAATAATTTAATTTCGAATATTTGCATCAGAGAACATTATTAGAATACAGAACACACGCACAGTAAACGTACCCACGCTGAGACGCACATCTCCGCCCCCCCCCCCCTTACACCAACACACACACACATACACACTCCCTCCCCACACAGACACTTTCTTTTCCTCTCGCCCCTGAAGCAATAGGTGTCCTTAAAGGTGGAAGTAGCGTCTGTTGTCTGGTAATTTGAAAGTTGCTCCCGCCTCTCCTTTGCGGCTCCCGGGGACGAGTGACAAGGGGTTCAGGCTCAGGGTACGGTAGGGTCAAAAGTGTTAAAATGTGGAAGATGAACGACGGCTCTCTGACACGTCTTCCATAGCTAATTTTCGCTCTAAGTCAGAATACGTTGTGGATAATTATGGAGGCGTGATGATGATGATGATGAAAAACACGTCCATGAAAATTTTATTCGTTCTCATTTTCTTTTTTATATCTCCTCTTTCTCGTTCTTATACTTCTTCCGATAGTTTTTTTTTTTTTAGTTTCTCTTCGTCCTTATTTTCTCATTTCGTTTTATTTATCTTCCGCTTTCTCTCCTCTTCCTCTCTACTTCCTTTCTTCTTTTCTTTCGGCCTTATAACATGTGATTGTGTTGTTGATAAATAAAACACATCGATGCTTCTAACGACATTCATTTTTTTTTGGGGGGGGAGGAGAAAAAAAAGCTAACTCCATGATAAAAAAAAAAAGGAAAAAAGTAAAGTAAACGACCTGTGTGTCCCCTAAACTTAAATTTAAAAAAAAACAGTTGACCAATTATCTGTAATAGTATGGCTCAAGTTCATGTTTTTTTCTTTCGTTACACCAGGATAAAAATAACAAAACTAATAAAAAAAAAAATGTTGACTCAGATTATAATAGTCCAGGAATTTGTGTTTGTGTGTGTGTGTGGGGGGGGGGGGGGGAGGGGGGGGGGGATCGCGGTTTATTACTGAAGAAAAATATTACAAAACAACGTGTCCGGACGATTTGGCTTCACAAAATAAGATTACAAAAAGACGTCAACTTACAAAATGACTATAAACTTTAATGCTTCTAACAAGACCTCTAAGATTGTTTTTTTTTTTTCAACTTACAGAATGACTAAAAAGTTTGATGCTTCTAACAAGACCTCTACGATTGTTTTTTTTTTTTTTCCACCTTACAGAATGACTAAAAAGTTTGATGCTTCTAACAAGACCTCTACGATTGTTTTTTTTTTCCAACTTACAGAATGACTAAAAAGTTTGATGCTTCTAACCAGACCTCTACGATTGCTTTTTTTTTCCCAACTTACAGAATGACTAAAAGGTTTGATGCTTCTAACCAGACCTCTACGATATGTTTTTGTTTTTGTTTTCAACTCCACTGATGAAAAGGTGAATATTTTAAACTCCTTCAGCAGGTAGGTCGGAGGGGGGGGGGGGGGGAGGGGGGGGGCAGAGGCTGAGGTGAAGGCTCCTGCTCTGCTATTCACCCACACGTCACCAAAGCCAGGGGACAATTTCAATAATTAATGTGATTATTTTCCCGGGCAAACCAATTAAAGGCGACCTGCTTCTTGCTACTAATTACGTGGCCTGTATTCTCTTTTATCTTTCCTTGTTTTATGTTTGGGCATCGAAGGCGCTGGTCGATGCGAGGCTGGAAATACAGGGCCGATGTTCCACTGTCATTATTTCTTGCGGTGAAACTAACGCCGCCATCACCGACCCCAGGAACGCCGCCGCACCAAATGTATGTCCTCTTATTCCCTTCCTTTCCTCCTCCTCTTCCTCTTTCTCTTGTTACTCGTTTCTCTCCTTTCTTCACACCCAGTACACCATCAGTAACTACACCCATTACCACCATCGCGACCTTCACAACTACTAATGTTATAGGCGTTTCTGGCGTGTAGCAGTGGTGTGTGTGGGGGCGAGGGGAGGGGGCCTGTTAGAAGAAGAGTGGAGGCAATGTGACACTTATAAAAGGTCGTAGTTGTGGTAAGGATGAGACGCAACGAGACCGCGCGATGTAACAAGACCGCCGCGTTCCCTCGATAGAGTTGCAGGGGACAAGAATGAGACGGGAAAATGGGAGGAGGAGTGAGTGCAGAGATTACTGACACTTTAAATTTACTTCCTGAGATCATTCACTCAGAACTCTATACCTACCCTGCCTTCATCTTACATTATAAATAGATAAAATATGTTACTGAATGACTGTCAATATGCACGGGGACAGAGACGAGAGGATATACAGCCTCCGTGATCAAGGGAGGCGTTAGTCGGGCGTCGTGGCGGCCTGGGTGTCAGCCAAGCCGCCCTGCACGCACCGCCGACTGCCAGGCGAGACACGAAACGGCCGCCACACATCATAACGAGGCACGCGACTGAGGAGCAGCGCGTCAGCCGTCACATGAGGCCCTGCACGAGACACTCACCTGATGGGTAACGCGTGGGAGCCTTGGGGTGGGAGTTGGGGGTTGAGGGGGGAAGACATGATGCACCCTTAACGAGGAGCACACACTTCAAAACATATACTAACACACTCAACAATATCCTACTCGTAATAGCCTACTGACGAGGAACGTGAGGAAGGCATGGGGTTCGGTAGCCAGGGAAGATGTAACCCACCTAAAATGAGGAACACACACACACCTTCACATCTCTCCACACCTCCATACTCATACTTCCACCCCCAAACTTCCACCCCCACACCTCCACCCCCCCCCCCCCACACACACACACACTTCCCATAAAATCATACGAGTAAACTCACCCACATGACGAGTAACGCGAAGGAGCCCTGGGGATGGATTGCGGGGGGGAACGCGATGACTCCTGACCGCGGAACACACACGCACAAGCACACCGGCACACACACACACGCTCAAGGACACTCCGCTCACAAGTGACACGACAGCAAGGACCAGTGTGTAGCAGCATCCCGCCTACCAAGTGTTTCGAATCACCGAGATGCGCCTCAACTATCCCAAAGCCTGTCTCACTGAACCCGAATAAACCACAATGGAGTAGGTAATAGATGCCCCAATACCTTATCTCAACGACAATATGAAGAATAAGCAAAGAAAGAATGATCTGGTGTTATATGTGGATGGTTATGAATGAGGGAACGAAGATGATGCGGAAAAAGAGCAGAGCGAAGCATGAAGCGGCGATCGAGTGTGTGTTCGGAGCAGCTCGTCTCGCTTCCTGAGCCTCGGGTTAAAAGGAGGTGTTGAGAGCGCCACTTCCCGACGATATATACTGTTCCTCGGCACTATACGTCTTGCCTCGCCCTCATCGCCTCCCCTCATCACCTGTCTGGGTACAATGTTCGGCCCTTCGTTTCCGCCGCCTTCGCTATTGATGTGCGTCGTTACCCAGCGCCTTCGTTTCCACTGTCCGCCTCTCGTCTTGCTCATCGGCCAGGGACAATATTCTCAAACGCTTCGCCGCTTGCACACTCACATTTTACAGGACTTTTGTAGGAGTTTGGTGCGTTTCCAGAGGTACTTTTATGACCATGGTGGTAGTGTGACCCTTCTTCTGTACCGTGAACGTGGAAAAACACTCCTAAAAACCCGATTAATCTCCTTTTCGGTCCTTGGAAATAGATGATATGAGATGTGGAAGCGTCTGTGAATATCGACCGTGAGTTGCCATCAATATCCACAACTCTAATCCATACATCACCTTGACGCCATCTACCCCCTTCTGCTAATTAATGTACCTTTTTTAATCCACTAACCTTGCATACCCACTACTCCATCAGGACAACAATATTCCGAGGTAAATTAGACGTAAATAAATGATAAGGTAACGGAGGGCAGCCATGTCCCCGCTTACTACCCTCGCGTTTTTAAATAATTTTCACGCATTATATTTCTTTTTCTGTCTCTGCCAAGATCTACAGTACCAGGTCTCCTCATTTCCGACGTATTTTCGCAGATGCTGGCGCACTCACGTCACCAGGCTGTTCGAGGGTAGGTTCAGCGGGGCCGATGGGGTCAGTCGCTCTTCCAACCTCCGTGCAGTAACAGCTAGCTGGCAGTCGCTCCCAGTTTCTCACACACACACACACACACACACACACACACATGGAAGCTAGTAATAAGAATGGAGTAGAGGGTATCTACTCATAGCCATTGACAAGGCACATTATAAGAATTACATATAAAAAAAATATGAAGTAGGGAGATATACAAAATATTATAGCTGTTATGCGTACATTTGAGTTTGTGAGTAAACACACACCACACACACAATACTACTGCTACTAATAATAATAATGACAGCATCAACATCTGGGGGCAAATATGGGGTATTCTTGAGAGAGAGAGAGAGAGAGAGAGAGAGAGAACGGCAGCGCAATGAGAGAACGGGGAATATAGAATAGTTTCCCGTCTTCCTCACTGTCTCACAGCCAGCTGACGTCACAGGCTGCGCAGTGGAGGTAAAGTGAGGAGACCTGTTACTATAGATCTTGGTCTCTGCTACACTGTTTTCATACCGCCCCGAAAGAAGAGTCATTCACTTTTCAGAAATATCACATCTGGCTAGGGCTGGGATACGTGGCGGCCGTGCTGGTAAATAATTTAACTTTTTAATAATTGACGGTGATCCCGGTGAAATAGTGGCTCCTCCTCCACAGCTGCCTCGGTGGTGGGAGAGAGAAAGCCCCACAGATTGGAATAATATTTTTGTATTAATGTTGAGTCCATCACAACGTTTAATTTTTCAGAATATATATCGTGTTCTGAATACAATGCGCTTCCTCCACTCTGACATTTTCTATTTTTCGTTTCATCAGAATATGTTACTTTAAAGATTTCGCTTCGAGAAAGAAAACTCATGAAATAATTACCGTTCTGATGAAGTGGGAAGGGAGAGTGATGAAATATATTCAACGGCTATATTTCACACACACACACACACACACACACACACACACACACACGAGTCGAACGGTACTGTGTGATTCCTCAACCTTCACCGTGGACAGAGTGAATATATTTCTTATTTGCTTTCAAATTTATTCACTGGCGTTCATTTGTCGAGCAGGATGAAGTGCAGGGGAAGAGCCTTTTTTCTCCTTGCATCATCCCCTCACACTAAAATAAAATAAACTCCTGCTGTATCACGACTAAAGAATTGTCAGTTCACATCGTTTCATACCAGATTTACTCGTTTTTACATTTATTTTATTTTACTGTTTTTAATGCTTTTTTTCAGTATATTCTCTAAACTTTCTGTTGGTTTGAAAGTCTGCCTCCCACCTGCCCGTCGCATAAACAAACAGATTTCCAGATCATAATATGTGTTTAATACCATGTTTTTTGCATATTTCTGAATCGGATAATTGTTTTTTTCACAATGGCTTTTATCACTATCACGTACGTACTTTTCGTTTTTCCTACCAAGTTAATTCGATTCCTTTTGGCAGCCTCTTCTATCTTTCTTTGTATAACTGCATAAGAGAGGATCAAAAGGCGACAGACCTACGAAGCGATGCAAAACGGTATACATCAAAAGAGGAAGGAAAAGGAACGGTACTGGACATTTTTATATTTTGTTTAGGCTTTCAATTACCCCACTAACCGCTCTTAAAACAATACTATCCAGCCTACTCCTCACATGCAGTCACATATTCCCATCAAGGCTCGTTTGGGGATTATGCAAGAGACCAAGGACGGGGCAAGGTCACATAAGTACAAGTCGAGAGCCGCGCGCCACCGGGGTGAGGGGGACGGTGAAGAGGGGAGGCGCCCGAAGCTAAGTAGATACAGAGGATCGGACTTAATGAAAGCAAGACGGAGGGCATCATCTGTGTGTGTGTGTGTGTGTGTGTGTGTGTGTGTGTGTGTGTGTGTGTGTGTGTGTGATAAGCCTTCGAAACATCTAAGACAATGGTTGGTATTCTCAGTCGCTTCTGCCTCTCACATTACTATTTCCAAAGGTCAAAAAGAAGGTGAATTAGGCTAGCATGAGTGTTATATATGGTTCACGTTACGGAAGATTCATCAAACTCCCACCAGGGTCATAAAACTACCGAGGAAAGCGCTCATGACGCCGACGAAAGCCAGGTCAATGTATGTGTGTTTGGGCGTCGATATGTTTAAGAATGTGACCTTAAAAGATACGTGACAGGTAACAAGGTAATGAAAGGTATACGAGAAGGGAGTGGAAGCATGACCTCTTTTTATGATCAAACTGTGAATGAGAGAGAGAGAGAGAGAGAGAGAGAGAGAGAGAGAGAGAGAGAGAGAGAGATCAGCGTCATAGTCACGTGATATGAATACGATACCGCAAGTCTTATGCTAAAAATGGCAACACTGCAGCGAATAGCCTAATGATAAACGACATGGCAACTCTCCCCCCCCCCCTCTCTCTCGCTCTCTCTCACTCTCTCTCTCTCTCTCTCTCTCCACACATAAAAAAAAAAACACCACCTCGATAATGCTTCCGTGACGGCTGACAAACCTTGGCTCTCTAATCTCCCCTTCACCACCACCACCACCACCGCAGACACCTCCGCCCCGCCAGTGTCAACACCCCGCGCCCATTTTTGCCATCCACGCCCCCGCACTAGGTCACGCCAACTCCCTCAACAAGCCACGGGAAAGAGCTATAGCGAGGGGGGTAAGGAAGGGGTGAGGCGCTGACAGGCTGCTCGCTAAGGTGTCATTCACATACTTAGCCTAACGTGCTGCCGAACTCCATGCGCGAACGTACCACCTATTGCTGCTACCTGGCTCTTCTGTGAGTCTTTCGTGCGCTCTGTTTGCTTAATCCGCCTCCTGATCCTTGGCATTATCTTCGCTCCTTGTGTGTTTTAGTTTGAGATATGTTTCTTTTTTTTCTTTTCGCTTACTTCCTACCTTTTTTTTACGGGAAAGGTAGCAGCTCAAGGGCAACAAAAAAATGTAGTAAAAAGCCCGCTAATCGCTGCTGCTCCCATAAAAGAGAAAAGTAAGGAGTGGCCACAAGAGAGATCAATCAATCTTAACTTTCCTCATTCTTTTAACATGATTTGGCTTCACTGAAAAGAAAATTACATGTATAGACAACCTTTTATCAATTTTATATTCTGTGTTTGGTTGATCTTCGTCCTAATCCCTATCGTTCTCTTTTTTGTCTAATATCGTTTGATGTATTGAATAAAAGGGAAATTATCTAATATAGCGGGTTTTTATTTTTTTTTTTTTACATCAGAGGACACGGCTCAAGGGCAATAAAATAGTACCAAAAAAAGCCCGCTAGTGTAAAAAAATATGAAGTTACAAAATCGTGACAAGGGTGACTCAACTTCTTGAAAATAAATTACTGAAAGGTCGTTGAGACATAATAACGTAAAAACAGAGTGTTAGTTTAGGAATTCTACAACGCTTTATACTTTCTCTACACATTCTGGCGTCTATAGTTTCTTTAATCCTCCTCCTGATACCTAACATTACCTTCTGATCCTTCTATCTATGACTGCAGGGTTCATTTTTTTCCTCTATCTGCTTCAAATTCATGCAGTGCTTCTAATGTAATTGGATTTCACTAACACAAAATTCACTGGTATAAAGTATGTACATCCCATTTACCTATTTCATATTTTGTCTTTTTTTATTACAGTAATGAAGAAAGCTCAATAAAAATATAAACAGCAACAAAAAAGCCTTCTAAGCGCTGTTCCAATAAACAGATTATGAGGCTAAAAGAGATGTCCTCCAACTCCAACTCCCTATCTTTTGCTATTCTGGTAATATTGTTTGATGTAGTGATGAAGATAATGAGCAGCAGAGCAAGGTTTGTATAGCAAGTAATATAAAATGAATGAGAAACGGCAGAATAGTGACATGAATCGCTTAATTTCTTCAATGCGAATTTACTAAAAAGTCGTGTCGAGATAACGAAGGTGTTACGTTGTGAATGCATGTCTACAGCGCATGAACATTTTGGGACACATTCTGCCGTCCATTGCGTCTGATTATTCTTCAACATAATCCCTAACTTTTTTTTTTTTAGTATCGTTTAATTTTGCAAAGACGAAGTTAATGTACAGAAAGCATACAATTTGCCTATATCCCTATGACCCCTCTTTCGTCCACCTCTTTGGATTCTTTTTAGGAGCAGCGAGTAGCGGGCTTTTTTTTTTATTATTGTTTCCTTTTTTTGTGTGTGTGCCCTTGAGCTGTCTCCTTTGTTGTAAAAAAAAAAATATGTATATATCAGCACCCACAAAGTTTAAGAAAAAAGTATATTTCCCATGAGTAAGGTGCAACAGACAGACTCTTTCTTTACCCACATTCCACCTTTCACCTTCACCACGAGACCAGAAAACAGACCCCTCAAAGATCCCTTCACCTTTACGGCCGCAGCTGTGACCCCGAAATGAAAAAAAGCCTTAGACTGAACAATACTAAAAAAAAAAAAAAAAAAAAGTCTTAGGCAAACTCTGGGGTATCCACCATTTGCCGAATCAATATTAGCTCAATCTCTCCCCTCCCTTCTTTTAAAACACTTCTTTTTGCTCGCCGACACGTTTTTGACACGCACCCAACGGATTGTCTACATATAATTCTGGTGCTATTTTTTTTTACGAAACTAGAAAGCAGTTTTATTTTTTGAGGTAACAGGATGTATTTTCTTCCATTTCTCTGTCTTGCGGACTGTCTGTCTGTGTGTTTGTATGTGTCTGTCTGTGTGTCTGTCTGTCTCGTCTCATAGTGTTCCATTCTTTACCCTTTCTTACTCGCGCCATTCAATTTCAGGGCCTCGAGTGTTCTTTTGTCAAGTTCATTCCTGCCTCATTCCGACGGCAATATTCCACTGCCAATACGAACCAGACACACACGCACACACACACACACACGCCCCCCACCCACCCCCACACGGATCCCTCCCCCACCCCCCACACACGGACCCCCCCCACCCCCCCCACACACACACACATTCACATCCACAGGGAGAGAAATAAAAAACAAAACACCATCACAAAAGAGCAAGACAGACCTGCAACACGAAGCTTCAGTGATGGGCGGGTAATGACAGTGAAATACAAGACACGTGGGGGTCCCTGTGGCGATAAAGAGATAAGACGGATAAGAAGGTGAGGGAGACTCCAATAATGTCCCTTTTATTGCGGGGAGAAAGGGAGGGGGTGGGGCCGGTGAGGGGTGAATGGCAAGGAAGGGGAGGAAGGGGAGGTAAAATTGTCAGGATCTCTCGTACTTGGGAGGGAAGATATCAACGAAGGGAGAAGAGGAGGAACAGAATAAGAGAGAGGGGAAAAAAAGGTGTCTCTCAAGCTCTCCCTTATTCTTGTAAACACTTAAAGGTTATTGGAGTGAAATGTCGAAGTCTCACGCTTGTCTCGTTACAGTTAAAACTACCACAAAACACTTCCGTTGTTCATGGAGCGCCTGCAAGTGTGTGGTGTCTCCCTGGGGCGGAAAACTACGACACTTCTTACGAAACAAGCAACGGAGCCTCCTGCGAGTAAATGATAATGTCGAAAGTTTCCATCGGGAGTGCCAAACCGCCGAGTATCAGGGGGCCAGATCCGGTAAACACACACACACACACACACACACACACACACACACACACACACACACACACACACACACACACACACACACACAAACAAACAAACAAACAATTAACCTAAACCCAAATAAATGCATGCCGTTTAAGAACTGAGGAAAATGTAAAAACCGGAATAGAGAAGAATCAACGGCCTGCACGACCTGTGGAAACCTGACATGAAGTTTACGGATTGAAGTAAATTCTTCTTTATAAATATTTGCAATTCGTGCTGCTGTTTGGCATGAGGTCGTCGATCGATGATTTTGTGGAAAAAATGTTTGTCAAACTCTGAGGTTAAGAGTACAGTTGGGTTCACTGGTCACGTGTTAACGCAACAAACTTTATACAATTTTATTTAAAAATATTTGTAAACTTGTGGACGTGGAACATTTGAAAGAAAACGCTGCACGTCAAAAGTTTTCAGAAAGTCTGTACACTCAGGGCGGAAAAGTAAATGTTGGACGAACAAAATAATTATGGAGGCGAGGACTCAAAATTAATTAAGCATGCAATTAAATTGCGAAAACTCGCTGCTAATTGTTTCAGTCATGCGAAACCAAATAAGACCCTAATAAATTTAAAAATACGTCGCTGCACTGAATAACACTTTTTTTTTTTTTCCCTCAGGGTGGAAAACAGGGAATAACAGTTTTCGTTTTCCAGCGGCAGACAGTCCCGCGGCGGACAGCCGTGTGCCGACGGTGACGGGTTGGGCGAGGCCTTGAGGGAGGGCGGTGTTTCCAGTGTGCTCGCTACCACTTCCGGAAAAAGAGATTCTTTCAACGCTTTTTTTTTTTTTTCCGAGTCCGGAAAGTCCAGACTGGGGTAAACAGGCACGAGAAGGTGATGGATGATTGTGGCTTCAAACAAAAGGAACACCCACACGGAGTTTCTTTCCGCTTTCTACTTTTCCTGCGACTTAAAAAAACTTGCAAGAAAGGACTACCCAAGACCTACTTAGATCTTGGGACTATCAAGGCAACTCTGACTGAATTGATAATCTTTTGGCGAGCTTCTGCTGTCATCTTTGTAGGTACAGCGTCTTCACGGGTGTCATTTATTCTTTTCTGACTTTAGACTTTGCATGTATGTGACTCGAGGCGGCTCTGCACACACAGGCTTGGGCTCATCGTTCCCGCGGCGCCATCACTCAGCTCGCCCGCCGCGTCACCTGGCAGCTCGGGGTTTGCCTTTGTTATGCAAACCCGCGTAATGGCATAATGAGCGACTAAAACCCAAATTTCCCGTTGAAAGTATCGCGCTTTGTGTATTCAAGTAAATTAAAGTTAAATTTCATAATAGGCGTATGATAGCGGCGCCGATGCAGGGCACATAAACACCTCTTTACCTCCATCATCACACACAAAAAACAGATTGCGTAAAATCCTCCGCTAAAATCAAAATAAATCCAATTACTCGTTCCTTTGTTCGCCCCGGCAATAAATCGTTCACCGACGGAGGAGCAGCCGCCGCCTCTATTTATTGCCCCGCATCACGGCGCCGTAAAAACGTTATTGGAATTAAGCTGATAATGAAAAGTACTGCGAATTATGACGAAAGAGACGAGCGTTCCTCATTATTACGCCGGGTGCTGCGAGGTGAGGTCAACGTGCTTTGTTTCATCGTAGCTTCACACTGCAACTCTTTCCGCCGATTCAGATTTCCAGATACGAGTCCAGTACGTGTTCAGACCATGGTGGCGAAATACACACACACACACACACACACACACACACACACACACACACACACACACACGCACGCACGCACAAATTAAATCGTGTCAACACACATAAATAAACAAATAAATACAAATATATTCAGAGTTGTAAAAATTAATGTGAAGGCTCCTGAAATCTGCGCCATACATTTGAATTTCCTGAAGGGAGAGAGATAAATTTTCTTACAATTCGTGAATATTTATTACTGCAAGGGTGAGAGAGAGAGAGAGAGAGAGAGAGAGAGAGAGAGAGAGAGAGAGAGAGAGAAAAAAGACAGACAGACAGACAAAGACAGACAGGCATACATACACACATACACACATACGTACATACATACAGACAGACAGACACAAATAAACAAACAGACAAAGACACATAAACGTTCATGAGAAAGAATACACAAATTAATCCGAAATAATTAGCGCTCGTAAACGTGAGTTATCTTGATTGCTATTATTATCATTATTATTATTATACGTATTATCATTATTGTTATTATTAAAACGTCCATCATAATCATTTCTATTGTCATCATCATCTTCATTATCAGCGAGATGGTTTATCCTCCATTGCAACATCCATCACCACCACCATCACCACCACCACCACCACCACCACCATGCGTCACCTTCCATCATCTCACCTCCCCCCCTCCCCACCCCAACACGTACCCTGCTCCCATGTCACCGATAAATTACCTTTGTGAAATATAAACGGGGATGAACCGGAGAGGGCGGGGAGGGCGGGGAGGTGAGAATGGCAGGCATGGGCGTGAGGCTGCAAAGGGCGAAGGGGAAGTGTGCAGGAGAAACAGCAAGGAAAGTGGATGATAGAGAAGAGAAGAGGAGGGAAAGGCGAAGAAAGTCAGACAGAGAAACACGGGAAAGAGTAATGAGATGAACAATGTATATACAAGCTGGACATGGGAGTTGCCGAGGGGAAAGGAAAGTGTGGACCAAAAACAGCCAGGAAAAGAGGATGACAGGAGAGGCACGGGAAGGAAAAGTGGATGACAGGAAAGGCACGGGAAGGAAAAGTGGATGACAGGAAAGGCACGGGAAGAAAATAGCGTAGAAGGAAACTGAGAGAAAGGTGGGGGAAGAGGAATGTGGTGAATTATACATACAAACAGCTGAAGGTGGGCCTGTGAAAGGGAAATCAAAGTGTGAGGAAGAAACAGCAAGGAAAGGAAATGATAGGAAAGACAAGAGAAGAGAATGTATTAGAGAGACTGGAAATAGTAGCAAAGTAAATCATATATAAAAAAAAAGGACAGAAGAGAGGCTAAGCATAGGAAGGAAGGAATGGTAGATTATAAAAAAAAAAGCGTAGGAATAGTTAGGTGAAATATATAAACAAAAGTCAAGGCAGAGAGAGAGGTTGAGTATAGGAACAAAAGAATGGTAGTGAGATTGTTAGGATAGCGTAAAACAGTTAGGTGAATCTTCTATACCAACAGCAGAGCAAAGAGAGAGGTTGACATGGAAAGGAAAGAAAGATAGTGAGATTAGAAGACTATGGAAAGATGTGATATAGGAAGATGGTAAAACTGAACACAAGGAACAGAAAGGGAGACTGATGATAGAAAAGACACAGGGGGAGGATAATGTAGAGAGAGACAGTGAGAAAGACGGGAAATTGCAGTGAAGTGAGCATGTCAAAGAGGGATTGAACATAGAAAAGAGAGAATGATAGTGAAAATAGGAGCCCAGCGAAAGATTAATGAGGAAAATAATATATATACAAAAAAAATAGAAGAGGTTGAGCATTAGGAGGAAAGAACGGCAGAAATAGAACAGAATACAAAAGGATAGAAAATGTAGGAATAGATAGTCTAGCGAAAAGTGAGAGGCAGGGAGGAGGAGAAGGCGAGTGACGGAGGTGGCAATCAAGGTGCAGGTAATCTCGTCTCAGGTATAGAGCCGCGCGGTGACCTGGAAGGCTGGCGTGATTATGTGTCGCGGGTGTTATTTGCTCGGCGACGGTGAGGGCGACGCTGACACCAGGCACCGGGAACTAATTGGCAACACACAGACACACACAAAGATAGCTATAGATATTGATAGATAGATACGAGGATTTTTTTACGGCACAGGAAGCAGCTCAAGGGCAAAACATAAAAATGGCCGCTATGTATTACTCCTGATATAGATAGATAAATAGATAGAGATAGACTTAGATAGATAAATAGATAATTCATTGACCACAGTTTACACACACGCACACGCACACACACACACACACACACACACACACACACAGGCACACACACGTTAGAATTTTTAAAGAACAAGAACAAGAATTAAAAGAATAAAGGCACAAAAGATTAAGAAAGAAGGAAAGAAAGAAAGATAAAAGAATTACCAGCAAAACAGCAAGAACGAGCACACACACACACACACACACACACACACACACACACACACACACACACACACTCCCCCCTCCCCTTCCCGCACACCCCTAACAATCTCCTCCCTCCCAATTTATCCAGAAGCACGAAACTCCACCGGTGCAGGATCTTTACCGTCCTACTGAAGGTCACAATATTGATGACCGAGAAACGTTTGTGATCAAGTTCTCATGAAAGATTTGTTGCAAGCTTTGGACTGAAGTGAGGACGTTTCTTATGACATTCGAATTCGATCACACGTGCATGAAAATATGATTCCTTCCTCTCACGATGTCCACTTTATATGATTCGTTCTTCTCACGATGTTCACTTTGAATTTTATGATACAAGACTATAAAAGTAATAACATGGTAATACGACACGCGCTTCCATTGGGTGCTAACCTTAATATTTTCTGCGGCATGATCGGTTACCTGAATAATTTACGTCCACCTGGAGAGAGAGAGAGAGAGAGAGAGAGAGAGAGAGAGAGAGAGAGAGAGAGAGAACCGCGACCAATCACACCTCACCTTCACACGCACGTCACATAATTAATAGGACAATGACAGGTGACACGTCTCATCAAGGTCAACTCCACTCATCACGCTGTGGGTTTAAGAGACAGTCATGAGATAAGGCCAACAGACAGACCCCCATGTACTTTTCCTCCGGCTTATTGATCAGAGTTCTTGGGGAGTGGACGGGCAATCAGCGGGAAGGCGTGATGGGCAGCGTTTTCAGGTAAAGAGTGACCGGGGGTGGTAGGGAGAGGCACCATGAGTCAAGGTGGGGATGAATGAGGTGGATGTTGTGTTTGAGCGGGAATGTAAGAGGTTCATGATCGTAATTGAGATAGACAGATTGATACATTGATAGATAGGCAGATAAAGTGAGAGAGAGAGAGAGAGAGAGAGAGAGAGAGAGAGAGAGAGAGAGAGAGAGAGAGAGAGAGAGAGAGAGAGAGAGAGAGAGAGAGAGAGAGAGAGAGAGAGAGAGAATATATACATACAGAACAACAGACAGACAAACAGAAACGCAAAGACAGGGACGTAAAGAGAGAAAGACAGAAACAGAGAGAGAAGCGAGAAAATTCAATGAAAAATACACGAGGTTCATGATCGTAACTTAGATAGACAGATAGATAAAGGGAGTGAGAGAGAATACATACATACAGAAAAACAGACAGACAAACAGAAACGAAAAGAGAGAAAGCCAGAAAGAGAGAGAGAAGCAAGAAAATCCAGTGAAAAATAAGCGATGACTCCGAAAACAGGTTCAGAAAAGCGGGAGGAACACGACAGGTGAATGAAAACGTAAGCAGGTGTCTCCTCCACCCTCCCCCGCCTTTCCAGCCGCCTGAATTATACACTCCCTCCTCTCGCCTTGATCCCTACACGCGGGTTTCAACGAGGACGAACGGACTGAATACGGAGACACTTACAGACAGAAAAAAAGGTGGAATAAGAAATTAGACAAAGACGAAGGGAGAGATACAGGCGGAGAGGGAAATGAGGACAAAGAAGAGGAAGATTACAGACACGAGAAGAAGAAAAAAAAGGAAAGGGAAGAAATGGGACATAATACGAAAGGAGAGATACAGACAGAGAGGGAAATCAGGACAAAGAAGAGGAAGATTACAGACACGAGAAGAAGAAAAAAAAGGAAAGGGAAGAAATGGGACATAAATACGAAAGGAGAGATACAGACAGAGAGGGAAATGGGGACAAAGAAGAGGAAGATTACAGACACGAGAAGAAGAAAAAAAAGGAAAGGGAAGAAATGGGACATAAATACGAAAGGAGAGATACAGACAGAGAGGGAAATCAGGACAAAGAAGAGGAAGATTACAGACACGAGAAGAAGAAAAAAAAGGTGGAATAAGAAATTAGACAAAGACGAAGGGAGAGATACAGGCGGAGAGGGAAATGAGGACAAAGAAGAGGAAGATTACAGACACGAGAAGAAGAAAAAAAAGGAAAGGGAAGAAATGGGACATAATACGAAAAGAGAGATACAGACAGAGAGGGAAATCAGGACAAAGAAGGGGAAGATTACAGACACGAGAAGAAGAAAAAAAAGGAAAGGGAAGAAATGGGACATAAATACGAAAGGAGAGATACAGACAGAGAGGGAAATCAGGACAAAGAAGAGGAAGATTACAGACACGAGAAGAAGAAAAAAAAGGAAAGGGAAGAAATGGGACATAATACGAAAAGAGAGATACAGACAGAGAGGGAAATCAGGACAAAGAAGAGGAAGATTACAGACACGAGAAGAAGAAAAAAAAGGAAAGGGAAGAAATGGGACATAAATAAGAAAGGAGAGATACAGACAGAGAGGGAAGTCAGGACAAAGAAGAGGAAGATTACAGACACGAGAAGAAGAAAAAAAAGGAAAGGGAAGAAATGGGACATAATACGAAAGGAGAGATACAGACAGAGAGGGAAATGAGGACAAAGAAGAGGAAGATTACAGACACGAGAAGAAAAGAAAAGGCAGAGGAAGAAAAGGACAAATAGTTATGAAGAAAAAGATAGACAGAGAGGGAAATGAAGACAGAGAAAAGGAATATTACAGACACAGAAGAGGAAAGAAAGGCAGGAAAAGAAGTAGAAAATAATAACGATGAAGAAAAAGATAAACAGAGAGGAAAATGAGGACAAAAAAGAGAAAGATTACAGACACAGAAGAAGAAAAGAAAGGCAGGAAAATAGGAAAAAAGAATGACGAAGAAAAATATAGAGAGAAGGAAATGAGGTAAAAAAAAAGGGTAATTTATTTTAACAGAGAAGAAAAAGCAGGAAAAGAAAGAGAAAAAGTAAATACAAAGATAAAGATAAAGACGAAAATAAGTGAAAACAGAGAAGGTGACATTTGCTTGAAAAGACTTTGTACAAATATTTCATTAAGCTGCCCTTTAGTCGTTCTAGAATTCATGGTTATCGATTGAATTTGGCCGGTGCACGAAGGTGTATTTTTAGCTCTTTTTCATTCGAGTTTCATCTTTCTTCTTTTTCGTCCTTTCCCGACAGGAGGAACTTGTATCGAAGGGGAAGTCAGCGAAAAGAGTAAAAGAAGATTGTGAGTAGACTGCTTGATAAGGTTTTGCTGTCCCAGAATTCAACGTAATTTTTCAGTGATTCTTTTCTGTCTTCTCTTCTCTTCTGATCTCTTTTCTTCTCTTTTCTTCTAATCTCTTCTCTTCTCTTCTCTTCTCTTCTTTTCTCTTCTCTTCTCTTCTAATCTCCTCTCTTCTCTTCTCTTCTCTTCTCTTCTCTTCTCTTCTCTTCTCTTCTCTTCTCTTCTAATCTAATCTCTTCTCTTCTCTTCTCTTCTGTATGGACGTATTTACCCTCCCCTTTTTGTTCCCTCTAATTCTTTTTACGAGTTTACAATCCACTTTATAACCTTTTTCTCCTTCCTGCTGCTGTGAATAAGATACACAGCTAGAAAGGGAAGCTAAAAGAGAGGAGAGGGTGACGTTCTGGACTGTATATTCTCTTCTTTACGTATATATCTGTTTAGTTTCCCCTCTTCCTATTTTCATGTATTCCAGGCAATCACTTTTCATTTAATAATTCATACGGACTTTTCAGGGGCCTCGAGAGTATAAGAATGCGTATAGTTATATTTTTCTTTACGCCCTTGAACTGTCTCCTTAGCTGTAATAAAAAAAAAAATGGTCACCCACCCTCTACTCATTCACCTTTCATCTACGTGTTCGACATTCATGTTCCTTGCGGTCCGTCATGCAGCTCGGCCAGTCTTTTTTGCTCCGCCTCCCCATTTGTCTCTCGATATTTGCTGCCAGTCTCGCCCTGTCCAGCATTTGTCTCGCTCCCGCTTCTCTTGCTAGGCATTCATCACCGAGGGACAAGTTCTCCGAATAAGCATTGCCAGAGTGAAGAATATGCATTGTGTCTGTTGTTTGTGTGTGTGTGTGTGTGTGTGTAAGGGTGTGGGTGTGGGAGTGGGTGGGTGGGTGGGTGGGTGAGAGAGAGAGAGAGAGAGAGAGAGAGAGAGAGAGAGAGAGAGAGAGAGAGAGAGAGAGAGAGAGAGAGAGAGAGAGAGAGAGAAGAATATAGGTGTAGTTATATCATGTCACCAAAAAAGGAAAAGAAAGCGGAGAAAAGGACAGGAGAAAAGAACGAAGAAATCTAACATCAACTTGGTATCGAAGTTTATGACAAAATTGATATTTCTTATACAACATTTACCTCGCTGTTTCAACACAATATGCGCCAAAAGTTTATTGAGTAAATTAATTAATATGCGTACTCCCATGCGACCTCACCCACTACAGCGCTCACCTATGACTGATCGTGACTATGATATGCACGAAATATTGAGCGGACAAGGACTTCCCGAGCAGCTAACACTGAACTGACGTGGACTTCCTGCGCGGCTGACATTTATGGACGATACGAGGCGGGATTCACTCATTCGAATACCATAAACGTCTTGACTGAGCTATAAACATGCCGTATACCTCAACTTAACGGCACCGGCCACCCTGAACCCTCCATTCTTGGCACGGAACACTAATTACAGAACACCGCAGCAAATCTACCTGTGTTTTAATTGTGACTCCATACCTTGGTGGAGGCTCGCAGTGTCTAGTTTGTTAGCGTTTTCTTTTTGTTTTCTTTTTTTTACAGGAAAGGAAGTAGTTCAAGGGCATAAGGAGGAGGCAAGAGCAGTAAGTAACGGGCTTTTTTTTATTTTTATTTTTTTTACGCCCTTGAACTGTCTCCTTTGCGGTAAAAAAAAAAAAAAAGTGTAGAAAAAAAGTCCGCTAACTGCTTGCTCAAAAAAAAAAAAAACTGATAAATGTAAAGAGTGGCCAAAAGAGAAGTCAATTTCGGATGATGTGAGTGTGTGTGTGTGTGAGTGTGTGTGTGTGTGTGTGTGTGTGTGTGTGTGTGTGTGTGTGTGTGTGTGTGTGTGTGTGTGTGTGTGTGTGTGTGTGTGTGTGTGTGTGTGTGTGTGTGTGGCGTGGTACAACTTTAACTTAACCGTGTGTCTGTGAGAGCAAATAGAAAAGAAAGCTATTACTTGTCTGGTGATTAAAATGGCACTGTAGATTTTAGATGAAGGTCAAGGGGGCTAAGCTAACATTATCACACGGCGCTGAGGGATTAGACCTGTAAGATTTCTATCTCAACAGTCCTGTCGCGCGTTGAGTCAGTGAATCGTGTTTCGGTCTTTCTTTGCACACGGTAAATGATTTTTTGCCGATCTGTTTTGAAATTTATTGTTTTTATACAGATAGAAAGTAAACCAAGAAAACACCACAGAGCATACTGAATCTACATATAAAGTTGGTGTTGTTTTATACGAGGGCTGCGAATAAACTTTATGGAATCGACTTTCAATTAGGGAAAAAATATAACGAGTAATTTTTTTTTTTTTAAATCGGCATAACGAGATTTTATTTTAAATTCCGATGTTGAGGCGGCGGCGGCCAGAGTAAGGAGTGATCAAGTACTTCATCAACCAGTCTAATGGGACTACAAGGTGATCAAGTACTTCATCAACCAGTCTAATGGGACTACAAGGTGATCAAGTACTTCATCAACCTCTAATGGGACTACAAGGTGATCAAGTACTTCATCAACCTCTAATGGGACTACAAGGTGATCAAGTACTTCATCAACCTCTAATGGGACTACAAGGTGATCAAGTACTTCATCAACCTCTAATGGGACTACAAGGTGATCCAATACTTCATCAACCTCTAATGGGACTACAAGGTGATCAAGTACTTCATCAACCTCTAATGGGACTACAAGGTGATCCAATACTTCATCAACCTCTAATGGGACTACAAGGTGATCAAGTACTTCATCAACCTCTAATGGGACAAGTTAGCAGAAGTGTCTCGGCTTCCTTTCCCGTGGCTGGGGAGAGTTTGGGTCCTCCCGTTCAGGAAGTGACCCAAGTCGCAGAAAGTGATTTAATGAAATTCTATGGAAATCAGGGACTTTTTCTCTTCTTTTCTTTTGGTACGGAATCCAAGATACGTTTTACCAGATCTTGGACTATTTTTTTCTTCTCGGGTATTGTTCGTGAAAATATTGCTTTGCTGTGTGGTACCTGTTTTTTAATTATACTGATGCCTTCGTGTCCATCTCTGAGGAATATTAACTGAATTTACTCACTATATTTTGTGTTTGTTGCACTGCGTTTGTAATTATTGAACTTTTTTTACATTTCTGCCTGTAGCGCCGGTAGGCTTCCTTCATGGGCCTGGTCGTCCGCTCAAGCCCGTCATGGTGCAGGCAATTTTTTTTTTATAGTGGCGCCAATTATGCGATTATCATTACAGATGGTGCTAAAGTTTCATCATATCAATGCCCTTATCACTGCAGTTCCTTCTCCTCTCAGTAGAGATGGGAGTGAACACCAAAGGAACAGGTTGATAACACTCGCCCGGCGCCGGTCATCCAATATGTACCTGCCTTCTACACTCTTATTTTTCATCTCGTATTCTGAGGAACGGCTTTGGAGTTATTTTCACAAAGGCAGCGATGTTTACTTCATTATGACGCTTTGTTTGAGCAACAGATTTGCTTTCGCTGCGAAGAAAAATATCAAAGTGCAGAAAAAATGTGATGTTTTTCCTTCCCGGCGCGAGAAATAACTGGATTATGCTTCCACTCCTGCATGTTTTTATACTGATATTTTCTCTCATAACCCATGCTGCCTACTGACGTTGAAACTTTCTACAATATTAACCCGGTAGCTGCAGGGATCATGTTTCTTAAAGGCCCCTCTAAGCGAGAAAAATGAGAAAAAATCACCACTCAGGCAAACCATTTCATAATATATATCAACGCATTTGTGATCAGTTTATGCATCATCTATTTTTGGGGGTTTATATCATGGCAAAAATGTGGCCCGTCGCTGGTACACGGTAAAGCCACAAATTTGGTCCGTCACTGCTACCGGGTTAAAGAAATTACTGTATTATGATTGACCTTTTTATGCAGCTTTTTTTTTCCGCTAACCAGATGGCAGACCGGAGCTTAGAGAACGGGAAATTTCGAAACCGCCAAGTTCACCGAGACTCAGTTAGGATGTTTCGTTATTTTTCAACATGAGAAGTTCTGTTCAAGAAAATATTAAACCATTACATAAGAACATAAGAACGCAGGAGTCTGCAAGAGGCCGGTAGGCCTGTACGAGGCAACTCCTTTGACCCTAAGCTCCCGTGTATCTAACCCCACCTAATATCGCTGTCCATGAATTTATCTAGTCTATTTTTGAATGTGACAATTGTATTGGCACTCACCACATGACTGCTAAGCCTATTCCACTCATCCACCACCCTATTAGTAAACCAATTTTTGCCTATGTCCCTGTTGAATCTGAATTTATCCAGTTTAAACCCGTTACTTCGTGTCCTACCCGGTTCTCTTACCAACAAAACCTTATGAATGTCTCCCTTATTAAAGCCCTTCATCCATTTATAAACCTCGATCATGTCTCCACGCACCCTTCGCCTTTCTAGAGAATGCAAGTTTAACTGTTTGAGTCTTTCCTCGTATGGCAAGTTTCTCAACCCCTGAATCATCTTAGTCATCCTCCTCTGCACCGATTCTAACATTTTGATATCCATTCTATAGTAGGGTGACCAGAACTGAACCGCATAGTCAAGATGAGGTCTAACTAATGCTAAATATAGTTTGAGGAAGACTTCTGGGCTTCTGTTGCTTACGCTCCTTGAAATAAATCCCAGTACCCTATTAGCTCGATTTCTAGCTTGAATGCATTGTGCCCTTGGACGGAGATCAGAGCTCACTAAGACCCTAAATCCTCTCGCACCCAGACCTACTTATGAGAGTGTCATTTAAGCAATAGTTATGTGAGGGGTTGTTCCTACCTACACTCAGAATACTGCACTTCCCTACATTGAACTCCATCTGCCATTTATCCGCCCAGTCATATAATCTGTTGAGTTCACCTTGGAGAATACTAGCGTCCTTATCCGACTCAATTACTCTACCGATCTTGGTATCATCTGCAAATTTACTAACATCACTACTAATTCCTGTGTCTAAGTCATTGATATAAATAATAAACAAAAGTGGACCTAATACCGAACCTTGTGGGACCCCACTCGTAACACATCCCCAGTCAGATCTTTTACCATTGATTTGCACTCTTTGCTTCCTATTGCTAAGCCACGCCTTGACCCAGTTCAAAACTTTACCCTCTACTCCGTGAGCCTGTAATTTAAGCAACAGTCGTTGGTGAGGAACTTTGTCAAACGCTTTACTAAAATCAAGATAGATTACATCATAATTTTCATCTCTGTCAACCGCCTCAAATACTTTATTGTAGAAGGACAAGAGATTGGTGAGGCATGACCTACCTTTTGTGAACCCATTCAGTACATATCAAAACCTGTACTTCTATATATTCATGCTGTGCGCCACCCATAGTTGCATCCCCTCCCGCCACCAGCACGATCTTAACCACAACGGAGTATGTGTTACAGTGTGTATGAGTATCTTGTATCGGCGCGCCATACATCCCCTATAGGAGCTCAGGCGAGCTAACCTCCAAGTGACGTCACCGCTGCCCCCACCCACCCACGTACAGTGAGTAAACCTGCTATATTCTCCGTGTGCGTGTGTGTGTGTGTGTGTGTGTGTGTGTGTGTACTTATGAATACTCTCCTAACCACAAGCGTACCGGTAAGAAATATCGAGTAAACAGGCAATTTTCAGGTAAGACATACGGTATTACGTATCCAAGTGTTTGAAGTAATATCGTCTGTCGGCAAAATCTTGAAAATATGTAAAGAAGCAAGTGTTGTTAGAGAGTTAATACCACCATCAACCAAATTGTGATAGAAAAATATGGTAATGATGATAATGCTAATGATGATGATGATGATGATGAAAATAAAGCTAAATACCGTTCTGCCTTCATTTCCCATCATTCATCTTCAGGGATCAAAAAAACTCTCTGGAGATAAGAATATAAGGATCAGGGAAGCGCGAGCCAAGCAACGAGAAACTTAAAATTGAACATAACTCACACGCTATGACCTCATGACAAGACGGAGCGCACAGAAATATTTAAAACGAATCCGCTATATATATGCAAACATTATGGCGGAGAAGCGTAGAGCCATCACCGGCAGCGTGCGTAAAAATAAACGAATGGAAAGGGGAAAAGATTGATGAAAAGGAACTTATCACAAATCAGTAAAGAGAAACGCCAATGAATAAATTAAACACAGATATTGGACGGAGGGCGGCAGAGAGACGGAGGAGGGGAGGGAAGAGGATGAGGAGAGGAAAGGTGGGGAGAGGAGAGGCAGATGAGGTACAGTAATGAAGGGATGACGGAAGGGAGGGAGGGAGAGAAAATGAGACAAAAGGAAAATGAGTTGAAGATACAGGACAAGTGAGGAAGGATGGGCAGGAATAGAGAGAAAGAAGAACCAGATATGTCTATTGAGATGACAGACGGTGAGGAGAGGAGAGAAGAAGGAAGCTGGAAGTATTATTATAATGAGAGAAAGAAGCAGATAAGGAATAAATAAGGAAGAATGGACAGGATATAGAAGGGAGGGGGAAGCAAACAAGATACGTAGAGATAACAAAAGAAGGTCAGAGGAGGAGAGTGAAGCTGGAAGTAATTAAGTTATGAGAAAACGAGGGAGATGAGGAATGAGTGAAGAAGCATGAACAGGGAATGGATGAAAAAAAGAACAAGAAAAGATGTAGTTAACTATGATATAAGAGAGTGAGTAGAGGGGAGGAAAGGCAAACTGGAGATAAAAAGGAAGAGTATGGAGGGAGAATAAAGAGATGTGTAGAGGGGTGACGAAGGGGCGAAGATAAAGGAAGGGAAAATGGAGATAAAAGGGAAGAGAAAGGAAGAGTGACGAAGGGGAAAGGATGAAGGGGTGTGAAGATAAAGGTAAAAAGAAAGGGTAAGGAGGGAGAATAAAGAGATGTGTAGAGGGGTGACGAAGGGACGAAGATAAAGGAAGGGAAGATGGAGAAAAAAGGGAAGAGGAAGGGGAGAGGATGAAAGGATGTGAAGATGAAGGTAAAAAGGAAGGGTAAGGAGGGAGAATCAGATGGTGAGTGAAGGGGTGACGAAGGGGCGAGGGTGATGGGGTGAAGGGAGGCTTTGGACTGCTGAAGGGCTCTCGAGGGCCGCCAGAAGGGGTCGAAACGCGTGACTAATGACCACACTCGGAGGCTAAAAACTTGACCTATGATCCTCCTCCTCCTCCTCCTCCTCCTAGTCCTCCTTGTCCTTGTCTCCTCCTCCTCCTCTTCCCTGTCTCCTTACCGTCACTTTCCTGGCCTTCCCTTCGTCCTCCTCCTCATCTTCCTCCTCATTTTCTTTCTCTTTCTCCTCCTCCTCCTCCTCCTCCTCCTCCTCCTCCTCCTCCTCCTAGTCCTCCTTGTCCTTGTCTTCTCCTCTTCCGTCTCCTTACCGTCACTTTCCTGGCCTTCCCTTCGTCCTCCTCCTCCTCTTCTTCTTCTTCCTCATTCTCATCCTCAACCTCATCATCATCATTATTCATCTTTTCTTCCTCTCATTCTTCTTTTTCGTCTTCGGCTTCTTCTTTTTCTTCTTCTTCTATTTCTTCCTCCTCCTCCTTCTCCTCATCCTCCTCAATATTCTCTCGCCTCTCATGTCTATATTTTCCGAACCTCCTCCTCCTCCTCCTCCTCCTCCTTCTCCTCCTCCTCATCATCATCATCATCATCATCATCATCATCATCATCCCTTCACCCCGGACAAACAACCACAAGAAGACGCAGCATCCACAACACAAATGTTTAAAATTGTATTACTTCGTGTTTATGGCGCACAGTATCGTAAAGTCAACGGCGTAAACAAAGCGACATTAAAACGAAGAGGAGACAAAACGAGACTTACGTTCCCCCTGACTCACACACACACACACACACACACACACACACACACACACACACACACACACACTAACGGATGAGCTGGTTGACCCCTCCATTAACTTTCTGTCTTTTCTTCCTCACTTATTCCTCATCTGTATGTCTTATGTTTCTATTTTAACTTCCAGCTACCTTATTATCTCCTCTTCTCGCCTTCTGTCATCCCTATCTACACCTTATCTTCTTCCTCCTGTCTATTCATTCTCTGTTCATCTTTTCTCACTAAGTCATCTGTCTCTTCATCTCATTTTCCCTCTCCCTGAAGACCATCATCAAAAATCCCATCACCATTACCACCATCACTAAATTCATCATCACCACCACCATCATCACCATCACAACCATCACCATAATCACCACTTCCATCACCACCATCATCAAAAATCCCATCACCATTACCACCATCACTAAATTCATCATCCCCACCACCATCATCACCATCACAACCATCACCATAATCACCACTTCCATCACCACCATCATCAAAAATCCCATCACCATTACCACCATCACTAAATTCATCATCCTCACCACCATCATCACCATCACAGCCATCACCATAATCACCACTTCCATCACCACCATCATCAAAAATCCCATCACCATTACCACCATCACTAAATTCATCATCACCACCACCATCATCACCATCACCGCATTCCCACCACCACCAACACCACCACACTCAGAAAGCCGCCTCCACCACTGTCACCAAAGCTATCATCACCACCACCACCATCACGGCCATCCCTGTGTATAGTGAAGTGTATGGTGAAGCTCATAGTTACTCGGTGTTTCTGTGTACTACCCGTGACAGTGACAAAATATCCATGCCCCAACACCACCGCCTATATTACCACAATCTTCATCACTATCATCACCATAACTACCACCACCCCTGACGATTAGGAGTTATCACCATCATTACCACCCTTTCTATCACCATCACCATCATCGTCACCATCAATCTCTCTGACCGTGACGAAGCAGCGTTACCGCCACTATCACCCTCACCGTCAACACTAACCCGACCAATGATAGGAGAAAGTAGGATTAGTTAGGCTATTTAGGGACGAGTGGGGATGTTGCTGTTGTTGTTGTTGTTGTTGTTGTTGTTGTTTTCTTTAGGTTTAGGGACATGTAGAGATATTTTGCCTTTATCTGTGGGTTTCTGTGTGAGCTTTTTATAGTTTCTTTCTTTCTTTCTTTCTTTCTTTTGTCCCAACCTACTTTCTCTGTTCTAAAAAAGAAAAAGAAAAAACGCTTCATATATTAGTTGGTAACACTGCCCTTACGCTGACAAAACACCATAGCCACCACCACCATCACCACCACCAACACCATCATCACCATCAACACCATTAGCACCTCCATCACCAGAGTCATCACCGTTTCTGACCACGCCCATCTCCACCACCACTAAAAGTTATTAAGGCGCCCGCTATAAAACATTCTGGTAGTCAAAGTTAATTAAGCACAAATCAATCTCTGCAAAAACCGGTTTGTTGACGATTATTATTTGTTTTTCTCTTTATTTCTTTTAACTATTTGTCATATTTATTGGATGTTTGGTTTTCTTTATTTTCTTCTTTATATTCTCTTCCTTTATCATTCTTTCCATTCTCCATCGTCTCTCTTCTTCCGTCTATTTCTTCATTCTTTCTCTCTGTCATTTCATAATTCTTCTCAGTTTTTACCCCTCTTCCTTATTCACTCACTCATTCACTCTCTCTCTCTTTCTCCTCAGCACACTTCTCTTCCTCTATCCCCTTCCTTTCTTTCTTTCATTTTCTCACCCTCTTCTCCCGACATATTCCTTCTCGGTTTCCTCTCTTACTCAGTCCATCTTTCTCTCTATTTCTTCCTTCTCCCGGCTCTCAATCCCTTCCCTTATCTTCCATTCTTTCCTGGTCTTGCATTCTTTCCCGCTCTTCCTCCTTCACCAGACTCATTCATCTCTTCAATCTTTCCTCCTCTCCTCTTTCCTCCTCTCCTCCTTTCTCCCTTCCTTACTAAAGTCGTTCATCTCTCCAATCTTTCCTCACTTCTGTCTTCTGTCCTCATTTCTTCCTCCCTATTCCCTTCCTTCTTTTCATTGTTTCTCCACTTCCTTCCTTCATTTCTGTATCATCTCTTTCTTCACTCCATTTTCGTTTCATTCAGTCTAGAAAGTTATCCATTTATCCTCTTTTTCATTCTTACTTCCATCTTTCTCATCACTTAATATTCTTTCTCCTCACTGTCGAATTTCCCCCCTTTCACCCTCTCCTCCTTTCCTATTTCCATCTTCATCTTTCTCTTCATTCCATCTTCTTTCCACTCTAGAAACTCACTCGTTCACACTCTTTTCGTTTCTTATTTCCATCTTCCTCGTCACTTCATTTTCTTTCTACTCACTGTCGAATTTCACCCGTTCACCTTCTCTTTTCCAATTTCAATGCTCAATCTATATCTTCACTTCATCTTCTTTCCACTCTAGAAACTCACTCCTTCACACTCTTTTCCTTTCTTACTTCCATCTTCCTCCTCCTCCTCTTCCTTCCACTTTAGAAATCCACAACTTCAACCTCCTCCTTTTCCACTTCATCTTCCTCCTTCCTCTTTCCACCCTCTCATGTCTCTCCACTTGACACCTCCAACAACCGCTAATATGATCTCTCTTTACGTCTCCCTCCCCTTCTCCTCTTCGGCGGGACATAAACAAACACACTAAGGCGTTTATTCCGTCACTCAGCGTGTCTCAAGAACAGCCGAGGGAGAGCTATGCGAGGCCGCCGCTGTAGACATCCCCTCCACCATTCCTACCGAGTGTAGTACCATAACTTCTTCTCCTCCCCCCCACTCCCCTCCTCTACCACTGTCGCCACTACCACCGCCTAATGCATCCACCACCACCACATTCAGTACTATAACGAATACAACGACAATCACAATCACCACCATGCAAAGTCACCATCACCACCACCATCACCATCGAGGTTCCAGCTACCACTCCATCACAATCACCACCATTATCACCACCACCACCACTATGATTATCAGAGCCGAACCCTCATCAACCACACCACCATCACCACCATCATCATCATCATTACCACAACCAGAGAGAGAGAGAGAGAGAGAGAGCTGTGAAGTTGTCGTCGAGGGCATATTCATGGTAATGTTATGCACGACTTAACTTAATAATGGCTCGGTAATCATCGTAGAGAGGCTGTGTGTGTGTGTGTGTGTGTGTGTGTGTGTGTGTGTGTGTGTGTGTGTGTGTGTGTGTGTGTGTGTGTGTGTGTGTGTGTGTGTGTGTGTGAAGGGAAAGAAAGGGAAGGGACGTGAAGGAATGGAAAAGAAAGGGAAAAGAAAGGGAGGGAAAAAAGGGAAGAGAAGGGAGGGAAGGAAGGGAAGGGAAGGGAAGAGAGGCGAAGGGACGGGAAGGAATGGAAAAAAAAGGGAAAGGAAAGGGAGGGAAAAAAGGGAAGGAAAGGAAAGAGAGGCGAAGAGAAGGGAGAGATGGAAAGGGAAGGGAAGGGAAGGGAAGGGAAGGGATGGAAAAGGGAAGGGAAGGGAAGGGAAGGGATGGGAAAGGGAGGGAAGGAAAGGGAAGAAAGGCGAAAGGAAGGGAAGGGAAGGGAAGGGATGGAAAAGGGAGGAAAGGGAGGGAAGGGATGGGAAAGGTTAGGGAAGGGAAGGGAGTGATTAGAGTTAGGCTCCCTCATTCCTTATCGTATTGCATGCTATTGTTTTATATACACTGAATGACCTAACTGTGACCTCCATCTATCTAAACAAAATATACTGTTAATCACGTTCATCTGTTATTTAGTCTTGCGTGAAAAGAACGATAATGAAAATAATAATATCGTTTTTTGTCGAATTAGCTAATGAACAACCTGCATTTTATTTTATTTCCTGACGAATATGATGTTAATAAGTTTTTCATTGCATTGAACTAGAGTTTATTGGTGATTAATGTAGGAAGGAAGGAAGAAGGATGGAGAGAAGAGAGAATAAAAGGAGGAAAAGAAGGAAGGAAGAAAGGAAGGAAAGAAGGAAGGAGATAAGGGTAGATGGAAGAGAAGAAGGAAGACAAGAGAAGGAAGAACGAAGAATGAATGAAGGAAATAATAAGAGGAAGGAAAGAAAGAAAAAAGCAAGAAAGAAGAGAACAAGAAGAGAGAATGAAAAGGAGGTAAAGAGAGATGGAAGAAAAGAATGAAGAGAGAATGGAAGAACTTAGAATGAATGAAGGAGATAACGAGAGGAATGAAAGAAAGAAGAGCGCAAGGAAAGAAGGAAAAATGAAAGAAAGGAGATAAAAAAAGATGGAAGAGAAGAAGGAAGAAGAGAAGATGGAAAAACGAAGGATGAATAAGGGAGATGACGAGAGGAAGGAAAGAAAGAAGAATGAAAGTAAGGAGATAAAAACAGATATGCAAGAAAAAAGAGGGAAAAGAGAAAATGAAAGAACAAACGGTGAATGAAGTAGAAAACGAGATGAAGGAAGGAAGGAGAGAACAAATGATTAATGAAAGGATAACACAACTAATCACAACGCATTTCAGTTAGGTAATAGACCACTTCCCACCACAGGCTCAAAGGGCAAATACGGCGGAGATGAACACGGCAACCAAGCGCAACTTTTATTTTTTACAACAAAGGAGACAGCTCAAGGGCACAAAAAAAGGAAACAATAATAAAACAAAAGAAGCCCGCGTATGAGGTGTTGGGACGGTAATACATATACGCCAGCGGGTTATGATATACGCCCAAGTTAATATTACACGCCACCGGGCATCTAATATCTAAGGGTTGGTCATGACACGAGTGGAGGGCGCGCCGTAAGGAGTTCGATCCCGTCTATGAATCTTCTTCTGTGGCGTGGTGAAGAGGAGGAGCGTGCTACGGGAACATATTTTACTGCTAGCCTTATCTTATGTTCGTGCCTAAAGTAAGATACAAATAAACACATACATCAGACATACCCCTCGCCGAACACACACACACACACACACACACACACACCACCACCACCACCACCGCCACACACCTGTTGCATAGAGGCGGTTGAGATCAAAGAATGTTCAGCTTACCTAACCGAGCAATCTTGGTTCTAATACTTTACCAAACGGAATCGCATATCGGAAGTAGCCACGTTATTGATTAGTTATAGAAATTGTGATAAGGGAAAGTGTTGTAAAGTATAGGGCGTTGCGAGTCTGACTTAGTCCCGTAATAATACAAAGTTAGGTGTGAGTATATTCGTAAACACACACACACACACACACACACACACACACACACACACACACACACACACAAAAGCTCATCCTCACTCCTTTGCCAGTCCCATAAGGCCCACCCACTCACTACCTCCCAGCCCTTCCCCTGCTCCATGCCCCCTCTCCCCTTCCTCCCTCCCCCTCCTCCTTACCCCATCACTACACCTCTCCCCTGCTACAAGCCCCCTTCCTCCCCTCTCCTTCCCCCTTCACACCCCAACCACCATCATACCCGCCCCATGCTCACCATACCACACCCCTTCCACGCTGCCCCCTCCACGCCCCACCACTCCCCTCCCCGCTGCCCCAACCACACCCGTTCCTAACCCCCCCCCCTCTCCCTCCTCCAAAGCCTGGCCACACACGAACCACATCACTCCGCGAACAGAGGCTCTAAAGTTACATTCATGAGAACTAATACTCCCGCCGGGATCACTCACGTCCCTGCAGGCGAGGAGTATTGCGTGGCCCGCCGCACACACACACACACACACACACACACACACACACACGCAGGCACGAACACACAGGCTTTCCCCTAGTCTCGCCCATCCGCCTCGCCGCCGCCTGCATGAAAAGCCGCCGAAGTTATGAGATCGACGCTGCGCTTCGCTCCGGAAACCTGTTATGGAGACGAGGTGGCGTGCCCGACCCCCGGCGTGAGGCATGGCGCTACGGAGGACGGGAGGGAGGGAGGGAGTGGATGCTTGAAGAACTGATGAAGGAAGGAAGGAAGGAGAGAAGGGAGGATAAGGGAGGATAAGATGAGATTGTGAAATGAAGAAAGGAGGGAAGGAGAACAGGGACGATGAACTTAAGGAGATAACGAAGAGAAGGAGGCTACGAAAGAAGAAAAGGAAGGAAGAAGGGAGAGTAAAAGAATGAAGGAACAAAGGAAGGAAGAGAGGATGAATGAACGAATGATGAGTTAAAGAAAGGAGATACTGAAAAAAAGGAAGGAAAGAAGAAAATATATTAAAGAAAAGTACTATGGATGCAAAGAAGAAAATATGGAAAGAAAGGAAAAAGAAAATAAGAAAAGGGATAGGAGAAAAGAACAATATAACAATGACAAAAGAAAAGAACAAAGGAAGAACGAAAAGGAAGAAAGGAAGAAAGGTAGAGAAGAAGGAAGGTAAGCTGGAGGCAAGGAAGGTAGGAAGAAAGGAGAGGAGGGAGAGATGACAAAGAGAACAGAAGCTGATATAAAAAAAAAAAAATTGCATGTGGTATCGTATTGAAGTAACATTGCAAGAAGGGAAGGAGGGAAAGAAAAGACGTAAAGAGAGAAGAAAGGAAGAAAGAACTGAAAAAAAATAACACAAAGAAGGGTTGCATTTAGGAGTAGCGAGTAGCGGGCTTTTTTTTATTATTGTTTCCTTTTTTTGTGTGTCCTTGAGCTGTCTCCTTTGTTGTAAAAAAAAAAAAAAAAAAAAAAAAAAAAAAAAAAAAAAAATGCGGTACTGCAGACTTAAATAACATTGAAAGAACGGAACAAAGAAAATAAGTAAAGAAAGAAGTAAGGAATAAAAGACTAGAGAAATATAACACAAAGAAAGGCTTCAAGTGATATGGCAGACTGAAGTAAATTTTAGCATGTTGACGATGATACTCTTGACGGCAATTCCCTTATGTGAGTGTTACTGTTACTTGGCGTCCGTAGCGTCTATACAACACAGCAAAGTAAACAAACACTTCCCTGTAGCATACAAGAGGGCAAGGAGTAGTTCGTTGGATGCGCTAAAGTACAGTGTCGGCGTATCTTTGAGGTCTTGCATAGTATAATTGTTTCCCACACTTCATCTGCTCCGCCCCTCTGTATGTGTGTGTGTGTGTGTGTGTGTGTGTGTGTGTGTGTGTGTGTGTGTTGACCTTCTGACACACTTGCGCGGTACCCAACAGCGTAGCGAGGGAGGGAGTGGGGAGTGGGGTGGGGAGAGGGGTGAAAGGGGAGGATGGAGAGGAAGGGGTGGAAGGGCAGGTGAGGTGTAAAGAGGACTATTATATGCTGAGGAAGACAAACAATGACTTATCAAATATTTTAAAGTCCGTCTCACACTCACACGCACACACACACACACCTATACCCCCACCACACACACACACACACACATCTATCCTAGCCATCCTCCGTCTCACTACTCTATACAAAGCTTGAAAACAAATAACACAGAACTACTACTACTACTACTATTTCTACACTCCATTCCAAAACATATATACACACACAAATACCTATACTAGAAATCCTCCATCTCACTACTCTACACAAAGCTTGAAAACAAATAACACAAAACTACTACTACTACTACTACTATTACAACACTCCATTCTAAAACATATATACACACACACAAATACCTATACTAGCAATCCTCCGTCTCACTACTCTATACAAAACTTCAAAAACAACACAGAACAACTACTAAACTCCTACTGCACTCCATTCCAACCCCATTTTCTATTAGTACCTTTCCTTCCTTCCCGCTGGAGAAACACAAACACAAACACAACTCAGAACGGCTCGAAATTGCTAAGTAAACCCTCCCTGAAGCGAAACATGTCATTACACGTTTACGAGACGAGTAGGAAGAAGCAGTGCGGTGAAATATTAATACAAGTCACACGAAAAAAAAGGAAGAAAAAATATATATAAAAACAGATTCTTCCACTCCGACGAATTTTATGGTTCGGTGGACTTTCCCAGCCTTGAGATTCCTCCTAAGCCGCGCCTTCTTCCCTCCCTCTCCTTCTCTCTCCCTCCCTCCTTCTCTCTCCTCCTCTTCTCTCCTTCACATCCTTCTCAGAGCCTTGAAGGACCTTCCCACTATGTATTCGTGCCTCACCTGACGAGGAAAGAGGAGGAGGAAGAGGAGGAAGAAGAGGAGAAGGAAGATGAAAAGAAGAAGAAAGAAAGAGGAGAAAGACAGGAACAGGTGGAAAAGGAAGAACAGGAAGAAAAAGAAGAGGAAAGAAAGAATGAACTGGAAAAACAAGAAGATAAAGAAGTAAAGAAAAAGAAAGAAAGAAGAGGAAGAAAATGAACAGTAAGAACAGGAAGAAAGGATAAGGAAGACAAAAAGATAATATAAAAAAAGAGGAGGAGGAGGCTAGACAGGTAAGGAGGAGGATAGTAAGGTGAGGAGGAGATGGAGGAATCATGCAAATTAGGAGAAGAGATATAAGGGGGGAAGAGAAATTGGGAGAAATAAGAGAAGGAGAATCGAATGGGAAGGATGATGACGTAGCAACAAGAATAGAAGGATAAAAGAGGGAAAAGGAGAAGAAGAAGGAGGAAATGAAAATAAAACAGGGAAGAAGATAAAAAGATGATGAGGGGATAAGGACTAGGAAGGGAAGAAAGAGAACAGGACAAAAAGGAGGAATGGGAAATGGAGAAACAGAGAAGAAGGAAGAGATGGAGAGCAAATAAACGTGGATGTAAATTGAAGATGATGATAGGAAGGGAAGAAGAAGGAGAAGAGGAGAGGGAGAAGGAGTGGAAAGCGAAGCAGGAGTAATTAGAGAAGCGATAATGAGTGGGAGGAGGCGAGGAGGAGGAGAGAAAGACCGAATATACGCGTGGATGTAAGATTAGGTAGAAGATAAACAGGTGAGACATGATTACCGAGATGAGAGCGGTAAGATCAGGGCCATAAATAAAGCCTCGATAAAGACAGGTGAAGGCCATGACAGGTACAGGTAGAGAGGAGAGGAGACGAAGAGAAAGAGAAAGGTAAGAGAAGGAAGAGAGGGAAGAGGCGTGAAGGAGAAGAGAGGTAGAGAAGATAGAGAGAAGAGGAGACGAAGAGATAGAGAAAGGTGAGAGAGAGGAGAGAAGAGAAGTGAGAGGAAGAGTATAGAAAGGAAAGAAGCAAGGATTAAAGAAGTAGGGGAGATAGAGAAAGAGATGTGAAAGAGAAAGGAGAGAGAAGAGAGAGAAGAGGTGTAGTGAAGGATAGAGTTTAGAAAGGGAAGAAGCAAAGAGTCAATGAAAAGGGGAGATAGAGGGGAGTCAGGGGGGAAAGATAGAGAGAAGAAAAGACGAAGGGAAAGAGGAAGATCAGATACAGGAGAGAGAAGAGGTAGAATGAAGGAAGTTTAGAGAGGGAAGAAGCAAACAGCAAATAAAAAGGGGAGATAGAGAGGAGGTCAGAAGGAGAAGATAGAGAAAATAAAAGACGAAGGGAAAGAGGAAGATCAGATACAGGATAGAGAAAAGCTGCAATGAAGAACAGAGATAAGAAATGGAAGAAACAAAAAATAAAAAAAGTTAGGTAGAGGGGAGTCAAAAAGGGAGAAGGGGAGTGATGGGAGGATAAAGGATGACAGGAAAGTTGGGGTGAATAAAATATGAAGGGGAGGAAGGAAGGGGCGAGAATGCCGGAAACGAAAAAGAGGAAAGAGGAAAAGGTGCATGAACAGAGTGAGAAATGAAGAAAAAAAAAAAGAAAGTGACGAAAAATTGTAACATAAAGGGAAAAAATTATAAAGATGAGAATATTAGAAAAGGAATAAAGATGAAGGATAAGAGAAAGAGGAAAGAGGTGCATGAATAGAGCGCGAAATGAAGATAAAAAAAGGAAGTGACGAAAAATTGTAAAATAAAGGGAAAAAAATTATAAAGATGAGAATATTAGAAAAGAAATAAAGACGAAAAATAAGATAAATGAATGAAAAGTGAACGAAGAGGAGGAGAGAAGGGAAATGAATAGAGGAAGACAGGAAGAAGAGGAGGAAGAAAAAGAACTGGAGAAATCGAAAGAAGATAAAAAGAAGAGTAAAGAGAGAAGGGGAGGAAGAAAAGGAACAGGAGCAGAAGGAAGAGAAGAAGGAATAAAAAGAGAATAGAGAAAGGGATGAGGAAGAGGAGTAGGAGGAGAGGAAGGGGAGGAGATGGAGGATAGCGTGGGGAAGATAAGAAGGATAGAATGATATAAGGGGAAGAGTGAATAGGAGAAATGGGAGAAGGAAAGGAGAAGGAGGTAGAAATGGGAACAGGATAAGGATGAGGCGATTAGGGAAATGATAAGGATGAGAATAAGAGGAATACAAGATAAAGAATAAAGAGAAATGGATGAAAAGTGAGACAGAGAAAATGAAGAAAAAGGAGAATTGATGGAAACTGAAATACCAATAAAAAGGGAAATGATTGAAAAAAATTAAGAAAATAATAAGAAAGAGAAAAATACGAGAAATAAAGATGGAATAAAGTTAAGGAAAATAGAAAGATGGACGAAAAGTAAACAAATGAAGCTGAAAATTAGGAGACATGACGAACTGAAGCATTAAAAAAAATAAACCGCTTGAGAAAATAAACAAAATAAAACAAAAAAGAAAACAATTCTAATGAAGACAAAAGTATGAAAACTGTGCTAATGAAGTCAATATAGAAAGTAACCAAGAAATTAATAAAAAAAAACACGGAAAATATAAGAAAACAAAGAATAAGGAGACACAGAAAGGGTAAAGAAGACAAAGAATGAAGACAGATGGAAGAAAATTGAGCTAATGAAGAAACAATACGGAATGTGACCGAGGAAGGAGATGAAAAAAGGAATATTATGAGAGGAAAATGAAGACAAGGGAGGAGGAGGACGAGGATGAAAGGGAAAAGAAGAAAAAGGAAGAAAGATTGCCTGGAAACTGTGCGAATGGAGATGAAGACAAGATGAAGTGAAGGGAATTTGAGATGAAAGAAAAAGTTGTGCGTTTGAAGATGAAGAAAGGATGAAGTGAGAGAGAATTGAGATGAAAATAACGCACGAGAAGGAATTGAGGATGAAGAGGAAGATTTGAGATTAAAATTATTGTGCGTTTGAAGATGAAGAAAGAATGAAGTGAAGGAGAGCAGAGATGAAAAAGCACATGAGAAGAAGAAATTGAGGATACAGAGGAAGATTTGAGATTAAAATTATTGTGCGTTTGAAGATGAAGAAGGAATGAAGTGAAGGAGAGCAGAGATGAAAAAGCACATGAGAAGAAGAAATTGAGGATACAGAGGAAGGATTGAGATGAAAATTATTGTGAATTTGAAGATGAAAAATGAAGTGAGAGAGAATAGAGTTGAAAATTACATAAAGCGAAGAAAACTGAGGATAAGGAAATGGAAAAAAGGTAGATAAGAAAAAATATAAAAAGACGAATGAAAAACGGATGAAGATAGAAAGGATAAGATGAAGGAGAACTGAGATGAAAGAAAACAAGAAAGAATTATAAAAAAAAAAACAGAAAAAGACAGAAAGATTAAAAGAAAGAAAGAACAAAGAAGGATGAAAAACAAGGCAATAAGGAATAAGAAGAGAAGTCAAGGAAGGGAGAACTATGAGAAATAAAAGAGAAAAGGGAGACTATGAAAAAGGGAGACTATAAGAAAGGGAGAGTATGAGAAATAAAAGAAAAGGGAGACTATGAGAAAGAGAAAAGGGAGACTATGAGAATGGGAGACTATTAGAAAGGGAGACTATGAGAAAGAGAAAAGATAGACTATGAGAAAGGAAGACTATTAGAAAGGGAGACTATGAGAAAGAGAAAAGGGACACTATGAGAAATAAAAGAGAAAAGGTGAGGAGAAGAAAATGATGATTAAGTCTCAAGGTAAAATGTTGAGGCGCGGGACGTGGACAGGTAGAGGAGGAGGCGGAGGAGGAGGAGAAAGGTGAAGGGAAGTTGGGTCTTACTTTTATTGTCTTTTAAATTACTTTTGTAGAGAGCGGCGAGACGAGAAAACGCACCGGACCGTGAGGACGACAAAGGGACAGACGGAAACAAAGGCGACGACGACGACGACAACAACAACAACAACAACAACAACAACAACAACAACAACAACAACAACAACAACAACAACAACAACAAAAACAAAAACATCAAACAACACAGAGAGGAAAAAGTTAATAATAATACTAAGACTACTGCTACTACTATTACTATTACTACTACTACGATGACGACAACAGCTACAACAACAACAACAACAACAACAACAACAACAACAACATCAACAAAACATCAAACAACACTGAGAGGAAAAAAGTTACTAATAATACTAAGATTACTGCTACTACTATTACTACTACTATTACGATGGCGACAACAGCGACAACTACATTAACAGCAACAAAAACAACAACAACAACAAATAAACAAACATAAACAAACAACAAATAAATAGGGCTTTTTTTCTCATATATTTTTCCCCATGAGCTGTTTCCTGTACTATAAAAAAATAAAATACTACTACTACTACTACTACTACTACTACTACTACTATAACATGACATATCTGAGCAGCCTACATGTTAGCGATAAATAAATAAAAAAAAATCCTCAAACACACACACACACACACACACACACACACACACACACACACACACACAAAATGAAAATAAAGTTCCTGTTCAAAAAAAAAAAAAAACAATATAGCAAAACCAACCTGACCCTCATTTTTTAACTCTCACGGGAATGGCAAAGCAAATAACTACAGATATATACTTCACTTCATCCTCAAAACACCAAACACAATCCCTATCTCAAGACTGAAGGCGAGAAGAGAAGCGAAACAAAACCCAGAATCAATTAAACTTCCACGCAAGTTCACATATATCGCACGCATGAAACAAAAACAAGAGAGATTATAGAAAACGAGAGTCGGAAGGGAAACTGATAAAAAGTCGCGCGAGGTGAAGAACAGGAGGCGGGGAAACTATTGCAAACGTATTACATCATCCATTCAGGAGTCAGACTGATTAACTCTTGGACGCCTGAAGCAGCTGCACCCCCTCATGCACACGGCCGGAGGAGGAGGAGGAGGAGGAGGAGGTTGGTTGTGGTGGTGGTTGTGGTATTGTGCATGGTGGTAATGGTGGTTGTATACAAGGTTTTGGTCATTCTGCATTCTCTACTTCTTCCTCATTATCATCCATTTCCTCTTCCTCCTTCTACTCCTTAACTTTCTCCTCCTCTTCCTTCTCTTCTTTTCCTATCTGCTCCTTTTCCTCTTCAACATCATCATTATCTTCATCACCATCTCTACTTCTCTTCCTTATCTCCCTTCTCATCATCCTTTTCCTTATAATCATCATCATCATCAATTTCTCTTCTTACTCCTCTTCCTTCTTCTCCTACTCCCTGACTTTCTCCTCCTCCTCCTTCTCCTCTTCTTTTCGTATCTACTCATTTTCCTCTTCCACATCACCATCATCATCCTTATCATCATTCCTCCTTTTCTTCCTTATCTCCCTTCTCATCCTCCTTTTGCTTATAATCATCATCATCATCAATTTCTCCACTTCCTCCTCCTCCTCCTTATCCTTTTACCCTTTCCCTCTTGTCTTTCGTAACTTTTCCCTCCCTTTCATCATCATCTTCAACTTCCTCCTCCTCCTCCTCCTCCGTCTCCGGCATTCCTCCAGCGCCCCTCGCCACGCCCCGCCGCCGCCGTCACCCCGCCCTCCTTCGTCCCCCGGCGGCCACACAAAAATTAACTCATCAAAACAATTAAGACTCGTTAGCCCGCGAGACCGACGGACCGATGGTGGGGCGTTGGGGTGCGCTGTGCTGTGCTGTCGCTCTCGGGGTGATGGGTACGACTTTACACCCCTCCCCTGCCTCCCCTCTCCCGCCCTTCCATTCTTCTGCTCTCCTCTTCTCCCCTCCCCTACCTCCTCCCCTCATTCTTCAGTTCTCCCCTTCTATCCCCTCCTCTGCTCTCCCTTCTCCACTTCCCTCCCTTCCATTCTTCTGCTCTCCTCTCCTCCCCTCCTCTACCTCCTCCTTTCATTCTTCAGTTCTCCCCTTCTCTCCCCTCTTCTGCTCTCCCCTCTACCCTTCCCTCCCCTCCCCTCTACTGCTCTCTCCTCCCTTTCCCTCCCCTCCCCTCTACTGCTCTTTCCTTCTTTCCCCTCCCCTTCCCTCCCCTCCCCTCCCCTCTTTTGCTTTCCTTTCCTTCCCCTCTCTTCCCCTCCCCTCAGCTCTCTCCTCCCTTGCCTTCCCCTCCCCTTCCCTCCCTGCTCCTCAACTCCACTCCACTTCTATTTTTTTCTTAATGCAATATGTATATACACATTCTTCAGCTGGGTTGACGCAGCTGCCCAAACAATACATAGATAAACTAATAGATTGAAATATGAAACAATGAATTATAAAGTACAATACACGGGAATTAAGTGACGCAAATAGAATAGGACGAAATATTATATCGTCTACTATAAACTAATTTGATAGACATATTATAGATTGAAATATGATCTAACGAATAATTAAGTGGAAGAATCTAACGCCACCAAGAAGGAAATTGACGCAAATCGAATATGAAAAAAAGGTAAAATATAGTTGATTAGAGAAGTGAGGAGGAGATGGAGGATAACATTGGGAAGATAAGGAGGGTAGAAGGGAGGAGTGAATAGGAGGAAGAGGGGAATGATTGTAAGGAAAGAAGGAGGAACTATAGCAATGGGAGAAGGAGGAGTGAAGAATGAGGAAGAGGAGAAAGACTGTTAGGAAAGAAGGAGATAGCAATGGGAGAAGGAAGATAGAAGAAGGAGGAAGAGCAGAATGATTATGAGGAAAGGAGGAAGAAATAGCAATGGGAGAAGGAGAATAGAAGAAGGAGGAAGAGCAGAATGACTGTAAGGAAAGAAGGAAATAGCAATAGAAGGAGAATAGAGAAGGAGGAAGAAGAGAATGATTGTGAGGAGAGAAGGAGAAAATAGCAATGTGAGTAGAAGAATAGAAGAGAACAGAGAAGGAGAACTTATAACAAACAATTTTACTAAACAAAAAAACTAACAAAAATTAACTAAACAAACAAACACACATTCCTAGAGGCAGCAGAGCGGCCAGCAGGGGAGCAGACAGACAGACAGACAGGGAGACATAAATAACCAGATAAACTAACGTGAGTAACACAACTGCACTTCTCGCATATAAAAATTAGACACAAAAACTTGCATTCACGAACGAGGCAGATGGACGCTAAATAAACGAGTAAAATAAACATAACTAGCAACTCCACGGCGCAAACACACACACACACACACACACACACACACACACACACACACACACACACACATACAGAAACAAACACGAAAGAAACATAAACACACACACACACACACACACACACACACACACACACACACACACACACACACACACACACACACACACACACACACAGAAACAAACACGAAAGAAACATAAACACACACACACACATACATTCTCCCCCTTCCCTCGCCCATTAGTAGGCACAAACGTTACCCTCAGAAATCGGACTAAAGCAAAGGTAAACTACAAACTCTACAGCACTTTTAACACCGGGCAAGTTTATGGCCACACGTTAAAAAAAGAGTAAAAACGCGAAACAACGATGCTGGAGCCGAGTTCGAGGGCTGGAGTGAAAGGGTGCTGGACTAAGGGGGCGTAAAGATGTGAAGGGGAAGGGAGGGGAAAGGAAAGGGGATCTAGTGGGGCTGAAAGGATGAAAGGAAGGGGAGTTGAAGGGCAGGAGGTAGGATGACTGAAGGGCGTTAGGGTTGAGGCGCTGGAAGACTGGAGGAAGGAAAGTCTAGAGGGGCTGAAGGGATGAAAGGAAGGGGAGTTGAAGGGCAGGAGGTAGGATGACTGAAGGGCGTTAGGGTTGAGGCGCTGGAAGACTGGAGGAAGGAAAGTCTAGAGAGGCTGAAGGGATGAAAGGAAGGGGATTTGGAGGGCAGGAGGTAGAATGACTGAAGGGCGTTAGGGTTGAGGCGCTGGAAGACTGGAGGAAGGAAAGTCTAGAGGGGCTGAAGGGATGAAAGGAAGGGGAGTTGGAGGGCAGGAGGTAGGATGACTGAAGGGCGTTAGGAATGATGGCGCTGGAAGACTGGAGGAAGGAAAGTCTAGAGAGGCTGAAGGGATGAAAGGAAGGGGAGTTGGAGGGCAGGAGGTAGGATGACTGAAGGGCGTTAGGAATGATGGCGCTGGAAGACTGGAGGAAGGAAAGTCTAGAGGGGCTGAAGGGATGAAAGGAAGGGGAGTTGGAGGGCAGGAGGTAGGATGACTGAAGGGCGTTAGGGATGAGGCGCTGGAGGACTGGAGGAAGGAAGGGAGGAACAGCTGAAGTGAGGGGAGGTTAAAGAGATGAAGGGATAGGGATGAGGCGCTGGAGACTGAGAAGAGGAGGAAGGGAGGGCTGCTGGAGGTTAAAGAGATGAAGGGATGGAGAGATGAAGGGAAGGGAATCTAGGAGGGCAGAAAAGATGAAGGCAGGAAGGGAGAATCAGCTAAAGGAAGAGGGGCTTGAAGGACTAAAAGGTTGAAGGGATGGAAAGGTGAATGGAAAGGAATCTAGAAGGACTAAAAGGTTAAAGAATAAAGGGAGGAAAGGTTAAAGCTAGAGGAACTTGAAGGGCTGAAAGGCAGAAGGGATGAAAGGAAGAGCAGGTGAAGGGAGAGGAAGTTAAAGTGATGAAGAGCTGAAGAGAATGAAAGGAAGAGGAAGTAGAAGGGCTGAAGAGAGGATGAGTAAGGGGGCTGAAGGAATGAAGGGACGAAGGGAAGGGGAAGGGACGGGGGATTTAGGAGGGCTGAAGGACTGGAAGGGAAGGGAAGTTAGATAAAGCGAAGGATAGGAATGTAGGAAGGAGGGCTGGAGGGCGGTGAAGTTGAAGGGCTTGAGGGCAGGATAGGAAGCACACCAGCTACAACAACACCACCATAACACCACAACACCAGACAACAACACCAAAACACCACAACACCATCTACAACAACAACACCATAACCACAACACCAGACAACAACACCAAAACACCACAACACCATCTACAACAACAACACCATAACACCACAACACCAGACAACAACACCAAAACACCACAACACCATCTACAACAACAACACCATAACACCACAACACCAGACAACAACACCAAAACACCACAACACCATCTACAACAACAACACCATAACACCACAACACCAGACAACAACACCATATAATCCATCATCACACCACCACATTACCACCATCACCACTACAACAACAACAACAACAACACACACAACACCTCCACCCACCGGCCAACTCTGCGCCCATAACAAATCGAAACAAATTAACAATCGCTGTCCTCCGCCGCCAAGGGTCAAGGTCAAGGTCTCTTCCTTTCTTTTTCTTCTATTTCTTTCTTTTTTCTTCTATTCCTTTCGTTCTTTTTCAATTACTGTCTTTTTTCTTTCTCTATTTTTATCTTTTTTTCTCTAATCCTTTTTTTTCTTCTCTACTCTTCTCTCTCTCTCTCCATACCCTTATCTACGTCTTCCATCTCCCCTTTCGCATTATAAACCAGCCTGTTCTTCCCTCTACTTCCCTCTACCTCGTTCCCTTCTCATCCCACGCATCTTACACCGACCCTGCACCTTTATCGCTCGTCTCGCCCCTTCGGTCACACACTAGGGCGCCTATGTACCCCTACACCACAAGGAAAGGACCCACTAAAGCGACATTAGATAACGAAGGTGAACTGCCCCATCATATCCCATTTTATTCACCTGCAAACTCCACAATCGCTTTAACCCTCGACCCGGGCCGCCCACGCCTCCCGGATTTATCTCGGATTTCTGATTTCTCGAACATAAACGTTACATAAAGTGCAAACCTCGCGTGTATACAGCATCAGGAGAAAGCGAGTGAGGAGAATAAAGTCACAAAAGAATATGCAAACGAGGAAAGACAAGTTTGACGGTACGTGTTTAATTCCAGCGAGTCATTGAATAGGGAGTTGGTGGGCATTCTAGATCTACTTTGATGTCCCATAAGCTACACGAACTCTGTCTGGGAAAAGATGCAACGAGTGTCTCCGTCCTTCCGTCCCTCGGCCTTCAACACGGGTTCTTTTAGGCCCCAGGACTTTGGATACACGTCGATAAACAGAATTGGCGAGCACTCCAGACCTACTTCGATGTCCCATATGCTAAACGAACTCTGTCTGGGAAAAGATGTAACGAGTGTCTCCGTCCTTCCCTCCCTCACCCACGGATTCCTTAAAGCTCCAGGAGTTTGAACACACGTCGATAAACAGAATTGGCGGACACTCTAGACCTACTTCGATGTCCCATAAGCTACACGATCTTTGTCTGCAGGTAAATGAAGTAACGATTGTCTCCGCCCTTCCCTCCTTCGACACGGTCTCTTAGGCTCCAGAACTCTGAATACTCTTTCCCTCACATCCCAAATCAGACTTTTCATCACTATTTCACTTTTCTAAATCATTAATATATACTCGAAAAGCAGAAAAAACAAGAGGCAAGACATTCCACGTTCACTAATGAGATTTCCCAACGCATGAGTTTTTGACATAGCCTACTCTACAAAATGGTCAAAAAGATGAAATTTTATGTATGTATAGGACCTAACACATAAAATTACTGGCTCTGCTCTCCACCCCATTGAAGTAACTCCTGCAGACGCCAGTGGAAAGATTAGTACATTGCGGCAGCGTAAAATCAACTGTAAAAAGCTAAAAGACTCATTACTATCACCTCCTTGTAGTCAAACTTATGTAAAGCTTTCTTACGCACTAACCCCGTGTAACCAAACATGAACACGAAGCTGCCGTGTCCTCGTAAAGCGCTGCAAAGTGACGGCCACGCTCCTGACCCCGCGTTGACCTCTCATTATACCTCCTCGTTAAGCGGCCCTGAGTTATGCTTACAGCGGTACACACACACACTCCGCCCTCTCAGATATCCACTCCGCCGCCCGTCTCAGTATACCTGGCGGCGTGGCACCTGTGACCCCGAAACACCTCGGCCGCTTCTCGACTTTATCAACTTCACTCACGCGGAATATGAGAGGAAGGTGTAGTTTCTTGCCGCATATATTTCGCTGCCTTTCGTCACACTACTCTTTGCTCCGCCAAAATAAAGGCCAGGAGAAGTTAGTCTATCAAACACATCCTTGCAAAAAATATACGTGGTTTCTACCCCGCTATACAAGGGATGATGTTATGTCGGACTGAAAGGATTATAGAGTCATGAGACTTTTTTACGTCGCATTTCGTCACACTAATCTTTACTCACCCATAATGAACGACAGGTTAAATATACGCCTACAAAAAAATATCCTTGATTCCAACCCCGCTATACAAGAGATGACGGTAACTTAGATTGTACAAAGGCAGAGTCATGAGATATCAAAGTTACATTTCGTCACAATACTCTTCCCTCACCCACGAGAAAGGACAGGCGAGGTTAAAACCATGCTTGCAGAAAAATATACAGGATTTCTACGCCGATGTATAAGAGACGAGGTTGACTTAGGACAGTAACAGGAAGTGAGCCTTAAGATATTACGCTAAACTACTCTTTCCTCACCCACAAGAAAGGACATACGAGGTTAGTCTATTAAATACATGCTTGCAGAAAAAAATATACAGGATTTCTACGCTGATATATAAGAGACGAGGTTGCTCAGGACGACAACAAGAAGAGAGCCTTAAGATATTACGCTAAATTTCGATACACTATACGATTCGTTACTCAGACAATGCAAAGAGCGCCATAAGATATCTATTTCGTCACACTACACTCCGCTCACCCTCACTGACGGATAGACAGGGCAAACTCATCAAACACACGCTGAGAAAATGCATGAGTGGGTCCTACGGCGCATCATGGGGGCGAGAAGGTACACCGTGACAGGCCAACAGGTGGGGGCGAGGGAGCAGGTGTAGCTAACTTGTGCGGCGCCCGAGGAGGTTAATTAAGGCTGCTCGGGGCCGCCTCGCAGTCTGCCGTGAGTGTTGTCTTGCGGATACTGAGCTGCTTTTGATGTTGTGTTGCAGGTGGGTGTGGGGGAAGGAGGAGGTGGGTGGGGGCAGAGTGTGTGAGGGAGGTTATATGTGTGTGTGGGAGGGGGGAAGTGTGTGTGTGGGAGGGGGGAGTGCGTGTGTGGGGGGGAGTGTTGTGTGTGTGGGAGAGTGGAAATGTGTGTGTAGGAGGGGGGAAGTGTGTGTGTGGGGGGGAGTGTTGTGTGTGTGTGTGTGTGTGTGGTATACGTAGGGTGGTTTGTGTGTGTGTGTGTGTGTGTGTGTGTGTGTGTGTGTGTGTGTGTGTGTGTGTGTGTGTGTGTGTGTGTGTGTGTTTGCGTGCGTGTGTGTGTGTGATGTAGAGTCTTCCTCCTCGGTTCTGCCCTTCACATTCTCCTTTGCCTCCCTTTCATTAAACACTCAGCAAACGAAGCGTATCCACACCAACACAGCCTCGGGGAAGTAGCAGAGTACCCCCATCAACACACTCACCCCATCAGCATCATCACCCCATCAGTACAGTCACGCGGCGCCTCGTGAGAATTCTTGATACATCGCCAAACTCAGCACCCAAACGAAACTACTTTTTTTCTGGGTCGCCGTATCTTCCTTTGGCCCTTTGTAGTGCACTGGGAAACCTCGACATTAAGTGCACGAGAGCTTTATTTGGAGGTCACTTTATCTTCTTTTTCACGTTTCTGATACACTGTAAAGACTGGACAACTAAAGCAGAGTGGTTTCATGTCGCTCGCTGTACCTTTTGTTATTTCCTTGAATTTTAGAGTTAAATTGTCCGCTTCATTCGATGTTAAAGGGAAAATTTGATGCTTCTGTCGTGAGCAAAACCGAAGCTGTCCATGGTGAATAAAACTGAAGGCGTCCATTGTGAATAACCGGCCTCTTGCAGACTCCTTACGTTCTTATGTTCTTATAAAACTGAAGCCGTGCATTATGAACAAAACTGTCACTGGTTATGTTTTATGCACAATACACTGATAACTATTAGTACTACCATACGAAGACCTACATGACTGTCAAACTTGTCTACCCCCCGATCAAAGTGTCCTTCAAAACGCAGACTGGCAGTAAATAAGAAAAAAAATATTGGCGCAATGATGCTATGTTTTATCAGGCCTTGCGACGACAGATACTGACCTCCAGACAATATTTTCATTTTTAATTATTTTCGCGACCTTGTATTGCATTCTGCGTATCTCTCATGCAGACGCCCACTGTAAACACACACCCATCACAGCATTGTTCCGTCCTGTCTCTCGTGTTTGCCCTAAGAAGCCCCTCGAGATAAGCTGAATTTCAAAACACACCCAGGAAAGTGTTTACAAGATAATAGTCGTAAATACACACACACACACACACACACACACACACACACACACACACACACACACACACACACACACACACACACACACACACACACAACTTGGCTAATGAAAATTTTGTCCAACTTCTTAATGCAAAAGTCAATCAATATTTTTTTTTTTTTTATCTCTCATCAATAGACTCTGCAGCAGCTTTCCCTCGTCTGGATTTACTCCTTCCTACGACTTAAACGTTTTCAAGAGGGGAACATGATAACCACACGTAAACCTAAACTGATAACTCTCCGGGCATCTTCGTGTTTTTTTTTTTTTTTCATGATCAGTTCTTTTTTTTTTTTTTCTTTTTTTTGTCTGTCTTGCTTAACCCTTGACTGCCTCCCTCGATGTTTAAAAAAAAAATCAGTTCTCACACACGCACACACACACACACAAAAAAAGAATAATGCTATCAAAAATAAATTCGAAGCAGCGTCAAGCGGACTTTTGTTGTTGCTGTTGCTGTCGTTGTAGCTTTTGTCCTTGAGCTGTCTGTCATGCTGTATAAAAAAAAATAGATAAATATAGCCAGTCATGCCCCTCGTAGCTCATCTTCCCCCGTGATTGCTTCCCCAGACCGAGGCTTCAGCGACTGGGGCATAGAGACATAGTATATATAACATGATGGCACGGACCAGCTCTCCTCCTTCCCCGTTTCTCATAACAACACACCTGGGGCACTGAGACATACTATATAACATGATGGCACGGACCAGCTCACCTCCCCCCCCCCCACCCCACCCCCCGTCTCTCATAACAACACACCTGAGACACAGAGGCATACTATAACAAGGAAACACGGACCCGCTCACCTTCTCCCATCTCTCATAACAACACACCTTAGGCACAGAAACACACTATATAACACGATGGCACAGACCAGTTCTCCTCCTCTCTCCGTCTCTCATAACAATACAGAGCTAGACTGGAAAAAAACGAGGATTGAAAGCGATTACAAGGCCGTAAAACAAACTAACCACACTCATTTTTTTTGTTTTTAAGAAGTGAAGAGAGAAGAGTATAGAACTGCCATCGCCACATGTCTCTCTTTACCCCATTCAATTCCGTTTTCCCTTTTTTCTGCCGCAGTGAGCATGTCCATTTCACCGGCACATTATATCATGGGCACTGGACGTCTGCTCCGAGCCTGTTCGTAGGAAAAGGGGATAAATATTCATGGTGAAGCCGATATCTTTCTTAATAACATACAGCCTCGTCAGTCCGGAAAAATGTGCAGCCAAATCCTCTTAACTCAACAACTTGAATTTTTATGAATCTGAATTGCTGTTGTGTCCAAAATGCCAGCTTTTTTTAACGTATTTCAGTCACCGCTTTCCGTCTGTTGTTCTGGGAGATATATATATAAAAAAGTCTCCCTACAAGTTATTTTAGAAACGTGTCGCTGTGATACGGAACATTACATTTGCTGACACGTTTCGCTTCTCCAACAAAACATTCCGCTGTAAGTGTTTTCGTTTCGTAAGTACAGCAATAAGCAATGTAAAAAAACTCACCAAAGAATATGAAAGATAAAACTGATACTCATTACACTGATGATGATGAGAAGAAGAGCAAAAAGAAGAAGAAGAAGAAGAAGAAGAAAAAGACGAAAAAGAAGAAGAAGAAGAAGAAGAAGAAGAAGAAGAAGAAGAAGAAAATAAAGATGAAGAAGAAGAAAGACGAATAAAAAGAAGAAGAAGAACAACAACAACAACAACAACAAAAACAAAAACAAAAACAACAATAATAATAATAACAACAATAATAATAATGGTAGTACTAATAATGGTAACAAAACATGACTAAGGATTACCATGTCTTGAATATTATCGTTGCTGCATCTGCTGTCACACAAAATTCCATCTCTTGAGGCGTTGTTATTGTTGGTTCCTCTCATGAAGCGTTCAGTAACTCAATGCCGTGAGTCACTGTTCTACTGCAAGCGCTCACGCCCTCCTCCCTCGCCTGCTGTCTGTCTCCGCCCGTCACTCCCACTTGAAGTTAATTATTTTACCACACACACACACACACACACACACACACACACACACACACACACACGAAGTCATATATTTCAGAAACAGAATAAAACGTATCGAATTGCGCCATTATTCAATCAACAGTAGATATATATATATTAGTTTTGCCCTGAAAAAGTTTTATTCAGAGTAGAAAAATGTGGTGGAACGAAAAATGGGTAAAATAAAGTACGAGAGAAACTACGAATGAATATAAAACAATTGAACGTAATTAAATATCGCCGGAAGAGACGTTACATATATTACAACACACACACACACACACACACACACACACACACACACACACACACACACACTTTGGCGGGCGTGTGACCCTTTTCGGTGCACGGTGGCGGAGCGACGTCGAAGCGGCGGTCGGGGTAGCAATTACGCTAAGTGTGGAGCCGCGCGAGGCAGGTGGTGGTGGTGGTGATTGTGGGTAATGTGGTGGGTAATGCTTGAGAGGGAGCCTGATGACGGGGAGGGGAAAGGATGTGGAGGGGAGGGGTCAGGGATGCCATGTTATCGTACTCAACACACTGGATTTTCGTACTTCTAACGCATAACGATCATAAAAAAATAACTCAATAATTAACGTTATTAGCAATAACTAGAAATGGGTATCGTTAGTTTTATGGGTGCGGTTGTTTTTGGTCTGAAATGGGCGAACATAAGAGACTGAGTACGACAATCTGGCAACGTTGAAAGAGATGTGGAGGGAAGAGAGGAGAAGAAGAGGGGAGGTAGGAGAGGGGAAGGGTGAGAGGGGAGGTAGGAGAGGGGTAGGGTGAGAAGGGAGGTAGGAGAGGGGTAGGGTGAGAGGGGAGGTAGGAAAGGAGTAGGGTGAGAGGGGAGGCAGGAGAGGAAGGGTGGGGTGAGAGGAGTTAAGCCTGAGGGGTGATGAAATAAAACGTTGACGCCACATTCATTCACAACAAAAAGAGCAAACACGCCAAAGAAAAACAGCTCAGCACCAAGACTCACGTGCATAAGTTTTGCGCCCATTGTTAAAGGAGACAATGGTGTTAACCTTGGCACACACACACACACACACACACACACACACACACACACACACACACACACACACACACACATCTTAATAGACAGATATAGGAAGATAGATAGATAGATATATGGATAAATAGATAGATAGTTTGATAGATAGATACAGTAGACAGATAGATAGATAGACAAATAGATAGATAAATACAGTGAGAGAGAGAGAGAGAGAGAGAGAGAGAGAGAGAGAGAGAGAGAGAGAGAGAGAGAGATATACACGTGTCTTTGTATGAATAATATATGGATACATAAACGCTGCATATATTTATAAATACTTAAAGCTCACGTATTCTCAGCAATCTTACCTCTCATCTCCATAGTGCTCTAGGCTTCCTTTACGCCCTCATGATCTGTCCACTTAAGTGCTAGTGGATGATTTTTGAAGTGTGCCTCTTAAAGCTAGTGTTACGTCGCTTCACACATATTTAGAACATGTTTGAAGGGCGTAATGTTAATAAGTGTTCGTGGTGGGACTCGAACGTGTGACAACGAGACCACTTTTTCCTGCATAACTCCTATAAACCGTCACTTAGGTCACAATTGTAGTAAAGGTCACGGTTAATGTGCGACACGTGGGTCACTTTTTATAAATACATACAAGAAGTGAAATAAAAATAGCACCGTTGACACAAGAGCACCGTTGTTTGTGTTCTTTAGCAGCTGATCATTACTTTGTCCACATTTTAATTAAGGCCAGAGCGAATGACCAACACGTGATTCATATTTCATACCGCAATGGGAGTTATTCTTAGTCGATCTGAGGGTCACGTAACCTACAAAGCCTCCCCTTGTCCGCTGCCACCGAAACCGTCACTACAGCGCTCGATACTAAACACCCTTGAACCCTCCCAAAACTAAAAATAAAGAAAGAAAAACAGAAAGAAGTCATTCCACAACATTCCCGGGCTAGGACGTTATATAGCTGGGCAATAAAAACGGCTCTTAGCACCCCCTTACCAGATCAAGTGACCGCTTATCGCAGCCCCGACGCGTGAAGCTAATGGCCGGGAGACACATGCCTTGCCGCTGGGAGAAGCCGCGCTACTCAAGAGTCACACTGTAGCCTCCAAATATCAAGTAACAATCAAATAAATCACGGACTTGAGAGAGAGTGAGAGAGTGAGAGAGCCCGGACCCAGCAGCCTGTCTCTGGTGGGTGGCCGTGCCCCCCGCCACTGAAGTTATGCCACAACGCCCCGCAGCTGCATAATAACTCGGCAGGGACGCACTATAAATATTGAACCGTAATACAAGGATATATATCAGGCCGCCGAGATGAAAGGAGACGTCTAATCTACGCGCTGGGTCTACATGAATGCACACGGGTGGTCTGCCGGCGATGAGTGACAAATGAGGAGATGGAGACGTTTGTGGTCATGGTGTTGTTCGCAGGTCGTCAGTGCGGTGGCTATGAGGCGTTGCAGGAGCTGATCCACTTTGTTCTTTCTCCACACGCGTGATTTACCGGCAAAGAGTGGCTAATGTGGGGTATTATTGAGACGTTTGTGGCCATGGTAATGTTCGCAGGTCGTCAGGGTAGTGGAATTGAGGCGTCGCAGGAACTGATCCACTTTGTTCTTTCTCCACACGCGTGATTTAGAGGCAAAGAGTGACCAGTGAGAGGATTAAAATTGAGACGTTTGTGGCCATGGTAATGTTCGCAGGTCGTCAGGGAGGTGGATTTGAGGCGTCGCAGTAACTGATCCACTTTGTTCTTTCTCCACACGCGTGATTTAGCGGCAAAGAGTGACCAGTGAGAGGATTAAAATTGAGACGTTAGTGGCCATGGTAATGTTCGCAGGTCATCAGGGTAGTGGATCTGAGGCGTCGCAGGAACTGATCCACTTTGTTCTTTCTCCACACGCGTGATTTAGCGGCAAGGAGAGACCAGTGAAGGGTATAATTGAAACGCTTGTGGGTATTGCTCTCTTGGAGGTTGGTGTGGGGCGATTACGAGGCTGTGTGGGTGGCGGCTGACTCTGTTCTTCGACATGTATGAACACCCGGGTCGTTTAGCTGCAAGGAATATCCAAGGAGGAGAAATATAGACCCTTGTCGGTATAGCACTCCTGATGATTGGTGTGGGGGCGATTAAGAGGCTGTGTGGGTGGCGGCTGACTCTGTTCCTCTTCGACATGCACGAACACACGAGTGGTTGAGCTGCAAGGAGTGACCAAGGAGGAGAAATATTGACCCCTTCAGGTATGACTCTTTGATATCGGTATGCTGCTGATGAAGTGGCTGTGCAGGTGGCGGTTGACTCTTCATTCTTTCTCCATTCGAAACTGATCTCTCCTCTGACCACTTTTTTCTATTATCATTTACAGAGCATTGTTTTTAGGGGGATTCTTTTGTTGTTGTTCTTTTTGCCTTTGAGTTGCTTCCTTTGCTGTAAAGAAAACGGTAATATGTGAGGAATGAAGAGGAGGTAGAGGGCTTAACTGGTATAGCTCTGAGGGATTAATTGGCATAGCTGAGGGATTAACTGGTATAGATCTGAGGGATTAACTGGTATAGATTTGAGGGATTAACTGGTATAGCTGAGGGATTAACTGGTATAGATCTGAGGGATTAACTGGTATAGATCTGAGGGATTAACTGGTATAGCTCTGAGGGATTAATTGGCATAGCTGAGGGATTAACTGGTATAGATCTGAGGGATTAACTGGCATAGCTCTGAGGGATTAACTGGTATAGCTCTGAGGGATTAATTGGCATAGCTGAGGGATTAACTGGTATAGATCTGAGGGATTAACTGGCATAGATCTGAGGGATTAACTGGCATAGCTCTGAGGAATTAATTGGCATAGCTCTGAGGGATTAACTGGTATAGCTCTGATGGAAACTTGTACTAGGAAGGCCAAGCAGAGGCGGTAAGGTTCCTGCTGTGTTTGTTCTTCCTCAACATGTGTGAGCAGTAACTGAATACAATTGACCGTCGGCTACAGAAGAGCCTCCTCCTCCTCCTCCTCCTTCCACTCCTTCCTCCTCCACCTCTTGCTTCCCCACCTGTTATAACATTAGCTAACACACCCACGTAAAGCTGCCCGATTATTTGGACAAGTTTAGTGCGCCATAAAGTCTTGCAGGAGGATGCACATGGGAGGTGAAATGTTCTGCTTGCTTGCGAGTACCCACACAGAGGCTTGGGGTATGCATGGAGACACACACACACACACACACACACACACACACACACACACACACACACACACACACACATTCCGTCAGCATACACTGGGCCACTTACAGCATTTATGACCCTAATATGTCTGCACTTAAATGAGTTGTCTCTCTCTCTCTCTCTCTCTCTCTCTCTCTCTCTCTCTCTCTCTCTCTCTCTCTCTCTCTCTCTCTCTCCCCCTCTCTCTCACACTCTCTCCCCCCCTCTCCTCTCTCTCTCTACCCCCCTCTCTACCCCCCCTCTCCCCACCCCCTCTCTACCCCCTCTTTCTCTACCCCTCTCTTTCTCCCCCCTTTCTCTCTCTTTCTCTCCCCCTTTCTCTCCTCTCTTTCCTCCCCTCTCTTTCTCTTCCGCCTCTCTTTCTCTACCCTCCATCTTCCTTCTCCCTATCTCTCCCCCTCCTTACTACATATCCCACTCTCCCTACCCTCTCCCCCTATCTCCTCCCTCCCCCCTTTCATTAATCTCCCTCATCCCCCCACCACCATTCCGTCGTCGTGAGAGCCGGGCTGAGTCACACTTTGAGAGGTCTGGCTATCCCCTTCAATAGGCGAGCCAAGTTTCATAATTACTCTGAATAATGTGCCATAAACTTAGACGGGAGTTTCTATTGAGCACTAGGCACGGCAGGCGATGGAATTTTTTTTGTGTGTCCGCCCCGCTCCACCGCATAGCTATGGAGAGAGAGGGAGGGGGAGGGGGAGGGGGAGAGAGGGGGAGGGGAGGGAAAAAGAAAGAAAGAAAGAAAGAAAGAAAGAGAGAGAGAGAGAGAGAGAGAGAGAGAGAGAGAGAGAGAGAGAGAGAGAGAGAGAAAGAAAGAAAGAAAGAGAGAGAGAGAGAAAGAAAGAAAGAAAGAAAGAAAGAGAGAAAGAAAGAAAGATAAAAAGAAAGACAGAAGGAAGAGAATAGTGATATAGATAGATAGACAGATAGATAGATAGACAGACAGAAACAAAGAGGGAGAGAGATGAGGGAGAGAGAGGAAGGGGGACAGTGGAGTTCAAGAGACAAGGTTGTGGGCGGAAGAGAGAGAGAGGAAGGAGAGGTCCTCCACCCAAGCGAATGTGTGTCACGTGGTTAGAGAAAGGAATAATGACATTTGATATTTTCTCTCTTTCTTTCTCTCCCTCAGTGTCCACAACAATTATTTTATTTCTTCTTCTATTTCTTCGGTTTTTTTCCTTCTTCTTTCTCGTTAGTTATACATGCAGCCTCCGTTACAGACAAGTATACTCCAACAGCATCTTCACTATCAACAATATCAAGAACAGTGACATGTAGTATTCTCTCTTTCTCTCTCTCTTTCTGTCTATAAATGTTCGAGATAATAGCATAGTCTCCCTTCTTCCTATCAAAACGGTAAATACTCTTCCATTTCTCCTACTTCTTGATATATTTTCTTCTTATCATTCTTACTTAATAGTTTTACATATTTCCTCAATTACAAACATTTTTCCTTCAACAGCATCTTCAACATCATCAACAACAACAACAACCGCAACATGAATCTCTCCCCCCCCCCACCCCCCCACCCCGAACACTACACCCACAGAAACACAATGCAACAACCCCCTAAAATTTTATGACCGCAAAAAACACACCTGCCCGCTCCTACCTGCTGCTAACCCTTCCCAAACCAGCGGGTCGTTAGGCCAGGTGTTGCGTACAGGAGGGGGGTGAGGAAGGTGAACGGGCAGGTGGGCAGGTGGTGGGCGGATGTGTACCTGTTAACCCCCGTCACTCCTCCTCAGCATCACGACCCTTGACCCTCCTCAGCCTAACCTGCCCCATGAGACGCAATGTTCCCTTCACCAGCCGCTGTTTTCACTTCTGGTTCTCCGTTTGCAAGTTACCTCCTCTGCCTCTGTACCATGTCTTCATCTTCTATTCGAGCATACAAAGGACAGTAGTAATAGCAGTCGTAGTAGTAGAAGTAGTAGTAGTAGTAGTAGGTGCAGAAGTAGTAGTAGATCTAATAACAGCAACATAAACAGAAGAATCACGTAAATAATCATATCACCAAGCAAACCACTTCACTGCATCCCTTTCACAGTTTTCCTTCCTTCCGTCTCCTTATGAACACCAAAACAATGCCATTCCCAGCGCCTCCAAGTACACGAACAGACACACACACACACATACCCCCACGCCGAGGCAAGGAAGAGCCCCGCGACCGTTCAGTAAAGACAAGAACGTAGACGATATCCCCTTAAACAAAGTGGGGCTCCAGGTCCTGATGGGCAAAGTTCCGTGCGTTGGTCTCCCTCAAGGTGGAGTATCGCATCCCCCGCGTTTAGGGCAGCGGAAAAAGATGTAAATGAAGGTATATTGTCGGCTAATGTCTTCTCAAGGGCTTGTTAGGTGCTGCAAACGAGGCAATTACACCCACCGTCGCTTGGTTAGTCTTAAGAGCTTTGGGGGTAACCGTATTGTGGGAAAGCCGATATTGATGATGATAAGGATGATGATGATGATGGTGATAGTGGTGGTGTTGGTGATGATGGTGATGATGTGAAGGGTGACATATAGTGGTGGTAGTGGTGGTGGGTGTTGTGGTGGTGTGGTGGTGTGGTGCTATAGTGATGGTGATGACGGTGGTGGGAGATGATGGTGGGTCTGGTGATGGCGGTGATGGTGGTGTTAGTGGTAGTGGTGGTAGTAAAATCGTGGTGATGAAGGCACTGCTGGTTGGAATGATGGTGGTGGTGGAGACGGAGATGGTGGTGATGGTGGTGGTAGTGGTGGTGAAAGTGGCAATAGTAGTGATGTAGAAGGAGTCAAATAATCGGAAAAAAACAACAAAAACAAAGAAAACACGCAAACAAAAATAATCAGAAAAGAAAACCTAGAACAAGAAAATACAAGACCAAAAAATAAAAATAAAAACTATGCAAGGACAAGAACTTCAAAAGAGGAGAAAGAACAGAAACCGAAAAAAAAAACCTAGAACGAGAAAATACAAGACAAAAAAAAATGAAAAATCTATGCAAGGACAAGAACTACAAGAAGAGAAAGAACAGGAACCGAAAAAAGAGAAGAAGAAATAACAAACACACGCGGGGAGGCAAGCAAAGAGGAGGACCAGAGTATCGCGGAGAGGAAGAGCGAGGGACTGAAAAGCGAGCACCCGCACTGACCCAAACAACTTGACTCCAAAAATGCATGATTGAGCGCTTTAGATTTCTCTCTCTCTCTCTCTCTCTCTCTCTCTCTCTCTCTCTCTCTCTCTCTCTCTCTCTCTCTCTCTCTCTCTCTCTCTCTCTCTCTCTCTCTCTCTCGCTCTGTACCACTACAAAACCTTCCTCGATCCGAAAGAAAAAAACGTTTCCCTCCAATTTTCCTACAAGACCATGAACTGTTTCCCTCCGTCTCCTCCACACGGCCGAAATTTAATAACCCAATTTTCCGCTGTGGTGCCGGAGGAGGCCCTCGAGGCTGTCCTGCCGTTCGTGCGCTCGCCAAGATTCCCGCAAATACTCGGGAGGATTCTCGTTCCAGTTGGCACGACGAGAGAAAGGTGGCAGCTCGCAGTCGTCTTCCCTAATTGACAGTCGCGTGGATGGAGGCTCGTCGGCGGCGTGATTATATATGCAAACTTCACGAAATATCAAGCTGTTCTGTTTCGTGAGGCGTCGTTTCAATAAGTTCGGTTTTCCAGTGTACAAATCGATGTCTCTCTAAGTAACCGTTATTATATCCGCTTCCATAACTTTATTCTCCCATACATATAAGATCCCGAGGCTGTCTCTTCCTGTTTCGTGAGGCGCTGTTTTAACATATTCGGTTTTCCAGTGTACATATCCATGTCTCCTTCTCTAAGCAACCGTTATCCTATCACCCTCATAACGTTACCCCTCCCACATGCAAGTCCCCGAGGCTGTCTCTTCCTGTTTCGTGAGGCGCTGTTTTAACACGTTCGGTTTTCCACTATATACATCTATATCTCTTTCTCTAAACAACCGCTATCTGATCTGCCTCATAACGTTACCCTCCCACACATCCAAGATCCCGAGGCTGTCTCTTCCTGTTTCGTGAGGCGCTGTTTTAACACGTTCGGTTTTCCAGTGTTTGCATCGATATTTCTTTCTTTAAACAACCGCTATCTGATCCGTCTCATAACGTTGCCCTCCCACACATCCAAGACCCCGAGGTTGTCTCTTCCTCTTTCGTGAGGCGCAGTTTTAACACGTTCGGTTTTCCAGTATATACATCGATATCTCTTTCTCTAAGCAACCGTTATCCCATTGCCTCCATAACGTTACCCTCCCACACGCAAGTCCCCGAGGCTGTCTGTTCCTTTAGTGGACTTCTGCCTCGTGTGAGTCTGCACATTGACTGTCGGGCGGCGTCAAGGGCGAGGAGGCCCAGCGGCGTCGAGGAGGAATGGAAGTCATCATCTAAGGCGGTGATAAGGGCACAAAGGAATCCCCGCTTAGTGATGAGCTCTTGCGATCCTCCGTCCAGCATCCTGAGGGGGCCGCTGGGGACAGATGCTTGTAGTGTTCGGCATTCCCACGCTGGCCGCTGCGTGGAAAGGCCGAGACACCCTTGATAACAACAAAGAAAAGGTGTACCCCCAAGCGAGGCCCAGCGATCTGAGGGCCACCGCGGCGGCTAGTTAGTGAAATAATGGGATTCGCCTTCACATAATTGTCCCCTAAAGCTTATCCACTTACGCCTAACACGAGGAGCGGAGGATGGAAGGTTATCGACTGTCTGTCAAAGCGGTACTAGGGGTTGGAAGGGGTAGGGTCTTGTGCCTTATACTATTTCATGGGAGCGTCTTGCTTTTAAAATGGTGAAGATAATCGACTCCCACTAGCTATGAAAATATTAGTCATTATTGAAGGTCATTGTACGGGGTAAGATGTATGTTTGTTACTCTTATATGACATTGTACTGTACAGACGGGAATTTACACATGACAGATCATATCATACGTATACTTAACTTTGTCCACTACTTCACAGAATATCCTTTTTTTCTTATTCCTCGATCTACCCTTTGAAAGATTTTAATATGCAGAATTTTACTCGGGAATGCTTGCGTGCCACTCAACATTTTGATATCCCAGTGACGTCCAGTTGCAACGCCCACCAACATAATCAGGTAACTTTTTCGCCAAAATAAATTGATTTTTAAAAGTCGGAATATTTACTGACTTTTTCATTGTTGTTTCACTCAATAAGTAGTTTTCTGGGAACATCTTCCGCGCTGATAACTCGGAGTTGAGTGAGAATCAGGTTAAACAGTCGCGAATGTAAAGATAAATGCATGCACACATTGAAATCAAGTACTCGTAACCTCAGTATGCTCGCTGCTTTGTTATGAAAACCCGACAATTTATCTGGAGCAACGCTAATTAACTATTGAGACAGCTGGTAATTGTGCTAAAAATCATCTTTGCTCCTGAATATCATTAGCGCTTAAATACGAGAATCAACCGTAATTGTAACATGACCGTGGGAAGTATTTAACCAATTAAGAAAAAGCTAGACACTGAATATAAAGCAGAAACACCACATTCCTCAACGCCTCACCCTATCCAGCAGCTCCCGAGGCCATCGTTCCTAGCTCTCATTATCACTCCTACTCCCCTTAAACAATGCCGGTACTGGGAAGGGAAGAGTTAATACATGGGTCATATTCTTAAAACATTTCGGAGCCCAACCACATACATTTGGCAAGGCTTTCGTACGAGTTGTGGGCATTTCCATGGGTACCTTTTTGTTATAGTAAATGAAACAGACGAGGAAAATCAAAGACACATGAAAACAAAGCAAAAAAAAAAAAATCATAATCATTGTTCCTATAAAACAAACTACTTTAACTTGACAAGAGAGGAGAAGAACAAACTACTTTAATTTGACAAGAGAGAAAAAGAACAAACTACTTTAACTTGACAAGAGAGAAAAAGAACAAACTACTTTAACTTGACAAGAGAGAAGAAGAACAAACTACTTTAATTTGACAAGAGAGAAAAAGAACACACTACTTTAACTTGACAAGAGAGAAAAAGAACAAACTACTTTAACTTGACAAGAGAGAAGAAGAACAAACTACTTTAATTTGACAAGAGAGAAAAAGAACAAACTACTTTAACTTGACAAGAGAGAAAAAGAACAAACTACTTTAACTTGACAAGAGAGGAGGAGAACAAACTATTTTTACTTGACAAGAGAGAAGAAGAACAATCTACTTTAATTTGACAAGAGAGAAAAAGAACAAACTACTTTAACTTGACAAGAGAGAAAAAGAACAAACTACTTTAACTTGACAAGAGAGGAGGAGAACAAACTACATTAACTTGACACGAGAGAAGAACAAACTACATTAACTTGACAAGAGAGGAGAAGAACAAACTACATTAACTTGACTAGAGAGAAGAAGAACAAACTACATTAACTTGACAAGAGAGGAGAACAAACTACATTAACTTGACAAGAGAGGAGAACAAACTACATTAACTTGACAAGAGAGGAGAACAAACTACATTAACTTGACAAGAGAGGAGAAGAACAAACTACATTAACTTGACAAGAGAGGAGAACAAACTACATTAACTTGACAAGAGAGGAGAAGAACAAACTACTTTAACTTGACAAGAGAGAAGAAGAACAAACTACATTAACTTGACAAGAGAGGAGGAGAACAAACTACTTTAACTTGACAAGAGAGAAGAAGAACAAACTACATTAACTTGACACGAGAGAAGAACAAACTACATTAACTTGACAAGAGAGGAGAAGAACAAACTACATTAACTTGACACGAGAGAAGAACAAACTACATTAACTTGACAAGAGAGGAGGAGAACAAACTACATTAACTTGACAAGAGAGGAGAAGAACAAACTACATTAACTTGACACGAGAGAAGAACAAACTACATTAACTTGACAAGAGAGGAGAAGAACAAACTACATTAACTTGACAAGAGAGAAGAAGAACAAACTACATTAACTTGACAAGAGAGGAGAAGAACAAACTACTTTAACTTGACAAGAAAGAAGAACAAATCATTTCAACTTGACAAGAGAGGAGAAGAACAAACTACATTAACTTGACAAGAGAGAAGAAGAACAAACTACATTAACTTGACAACAGAGGAGAAGAACAAACTACTCTAACTTGACAAGAAAGAAGAACAAATCATTTCAACTTGACAAGAGAGGAGAAGAACAAACTACTTTAACTTGACAAGAGAGAGAGGAACAAACTATTTTATCTTGACAAGCGAGGAAGTAGGCGCTGGACGTGAAATCCCTTATGCCTGGCGGAAGGTTAATTAAGCCGCGGCCAGCGTGGACCATGACTGTGAACTTTTTAATAAACTACAAATGTCACTTCACCGTCACGACATCGCTCATTTTCTATTCCCACGGCCTCGTCGACTCGCATTTGGAACGAGAGGGAGGAACTTAAATTTGAATATAATCCCTTTCTGGGCCTATTCATTATCGTAAAGAGGAGAGTATCAAGGCAGCTCTCCACCCAAAATTGACCTCTCTTTTGGCTTCTCGTTCTGTGTTCTCAGGTTGGAGCAGCATCTAGCGGGTCTTTTTCTTCCTGTTTTTATTTTTTGCCCTTGAACTCCCTCTCTTACCATAATAAAAAGTCCAAGAGATAACATGATTCTGAGCCCCACAGTGTATATATATGTCCAGTTCATTATAAGACGAAATCAGAGACGGTTAGTAATCTGAGTTTTTTAAGGGGAGAGGAGAGATGAACGGCTGCAGAGAGAGATATTTAGAAGTAGTGGAAGAATATCAAAGTGAGAAAGTTTAAACGAGCGGGAGAGGACAAGAAGGTGGAAAAAGGAAAGGTTAAGGGAGAAACGATGAACGGAAATAATGAAGGAGGGTAAAAGGGTGAGAAAAGTTGGAAGGTGAAAAGGGAACGGTTAGAGAACTTAAAAGAAATGGTAAAATGTCACAGGAAAAGTACAGAAGTGAATGGAGTGGAACTTGAACAAAAAAGAGGTGAAAAAACAAAAATATGAACGAAATTAGTGAAAGTAAACGAGGGAGAGGAGCAGGAAGGCGAAAAAAAAGTTAAGGGGAGAAGAAAGGAAAAGAAATACTAAATGCCAGAGAAAAAAAATAATAAAGGGAATAGAGAAAATCTGAGAGGAAATAAGTGTGGAAAGAAAAAACGAAAAGAAATTACTGAAGAAAATAATGTCTAAGTAAAGATAAAAGAGCAAATAGAGAAGGACAGAGAAGAAGAAAAAAAGAGGTAAAGAAACAAATAATAATACACGAAATTACTTCAAGAAAGCACCAAAAAGAAAAACATTACGATTGATATTTTTCTTGAACAATAAATGATAAAAAAAAAACATACCCTAAACACCACAAACAAAACGAAACACAAGTAACACCCACACAATCCCTTCCAACACACCCTTCTTTCTTATCCCCCTTCTTATCCCCCTCTTTCTTCTCCCCCCACACAATATATTCAGCATCACACGTTCTCAAGAGTATCGATCCACGCTGCGATGACTGACACGCTCCTCGTTCAATCTTAAGAATAATAATTAGCGGCTGTCAATTACTGCATATCGACTTGCATGGCGCCTTGTGACGTGACGAAGGGTCCCTCAGAGCACTAGAACCAGTAAGGGAGAAGGCGGAGGTGCTTGAAGGGTGTGAAGCAGGGAGGTGTTTAATTACGGGGGAAGGAAAGAAAGGGAGGAGAGGGGAAGAAGTGAGAGAGTGGAAAGGTCAGGGGGAGAGAGGAGGATTGGCAGGGGAAGAAGGGTTAGTGAAGAAAGGGGAAGGGGAAGAGGTAAGAAGGTAGGAAGTTAAGGAGGAGAAGAGAAGATAAATAGAGGTGTGGAAAGTGAAGTTAAGGTCGTCGAGGAAGGGTGTGAGGCAGGGAGGCGTGGCAGGAAGGGAAGGGAAGGGAAGGGGAAGAGGAAGAGGCGATAGGGGGTAGTGAAGGAGAAGAGAGGAGAAAAGAAGAGAGGTAGAGGGAGGGAAGGAATAGTGAAAGTCCTCCAGGAAGGGTGTGAGGCAGAGGGGTGTTAGAGGGAAGGGAATGAAGGGAAAGAGGAAGAGGCGAGGATCGAAAAGTGAGGAGAGGGGAAGTGGGAGAGATGGCAGGGGTGTGGAAAGGGAAGTGAATGTCCTCGAGGAAGGGTGTGGGGCAGGGAGGCGTGTCAGGGGGAAGGGAATGAAGGGAAAGAGGAAGAGGGGAGGATCGAAAAGTGAGGAAAGGGGAAGTGGCAGAGATGGCAGGGGTGTGGAAAGGGAAGTGAATGTCCTCGAGGAAGGGTGTGGGGCAGGGAGGCGTGTCAGGGGGAAGGGAAGGGAAGGGAAGGGGAAGGGGACGAGGCGAGAGGGTCGAAAGGTCGAGTGGGCGGCTGTTCTCTGGATTTGAATTGTCAAGAGGCGTGAGGATTTTTTTTAAGACAAGTGGTCCGGCGTGTGTGTGTGTGTGTGTGTGTGTGTGTGTGTGTGTGTGTGTGTGTGTGTGTGCGTGTGCGTAACTGCTATCGCGTGCACAGAATCGGCTTTAACATTATGATTATCGAATATCCTTTACAAATATAACTTATCACGAACGCTGAAGAGAGGGAGATCAAGTTATTAGCGCGCACTTCTAAAGCGAGCACAAGGCGCCAAAAACAGCCGCCTTATAAAAAAAAAAAGAAGTTGACAAGCGACCACACGACAAGCTGAGAGGTCATATTTTTTTGCAGGAAGATGAAAGTCAGTCGCTTCAGCCGGCCACTCCTCGTCATTCACACCAATCCTTCTATTATCCTTCAGTCGATATACCTCTACTTCCCTCCCTTCTTCACCCTGACTCCTTGGGCCGCATCTCTTTCTTTTTTTTCTTTTTCCTTTCTTTTTTTTTTTTTGGTGCAGGTTTTATTTTCGTCTGGGTGATCCTCGTGTTTTCCTTGCCGGGGTTTACAGAGGCGGTTGTCTTTCTTGGGTGAACAGAGGCGGTTGTCTTTCTTGGGTGAACAGAGGCGGTTGTCTTTCTTGGGTGAACAGAGGCGGTTGTCTTTCTTGGGTGAACAGGGGCGGTTGTCTTTCTTGGGTGAACAGAGGCGGTTGTCTTTCTTGGGTGAACAGAGGCGGTTGTCTTTCTTGGGTGAACAGAGCGGTTGTCTTTCTTGGGTGAACAGAGCGGTTGTCTTTCTTGGGTGAACAGAGCGGTTGTCTTTCTTGGGTGAACAGAGCGGTTGTCTTTCTTGGGTGAACAGAGCGGTTGTCTTTCTTGGGTGAACAGAGGCGGTTGTCTTTCTTGGGTGAACAGGGCGGTTGTCTTTCTTGGGTGAACAGTGGCGGTTGTCTTTCTTGGGTGAACAGAGGAGGTTGTCGTTCTATCTTCCCGGCTTTACCTCTGAACCAGAACTTCTTCCGACTCAAGAGAATACTCCGTCCTGAGCGAGATTTCGGTTTTTCAGAAGTGAGAAACAACTCAACAAGAAACGTACGAGGATAATCTGCATCTGTGTCATGTCAGCTCCGTTGCGTAGTGAAGTGACCTTTCCGGTGCGTCACGCGATCTTGAAACACTCGCTTCGAGGCTATACTTTGGTTGGCTTACCGTGGGAGGGATAAAAAAAGATTGTATCCATTCACTACACGAGGAAGATCATTTTGTTTCAGTATCAAGGCACCTCTCCTTTCAAAATCGACCTCTCTTTTGGCAATTTCTCTTTTTTTTTTACAATAAACTAAGCAGCTCAAGGGGAAAAAAAATGAAAAGTAATAATGAGAAAAAAGTCCGCTAATCACTGCCCCTATAGAAAAGAGTTTAGAAGAGTGGCCAAAAGAGAGGTCAGTTTCGGGAGGAGAGGTGTCTCAATACTATACTGTACATCTTTTTATAGGAGCAGTAGTGATTAGCAGTCTTTTTTCTGTCGTCATTTATTTTATGCCCCTTGAATTGCTTCCTTTGCTATAAAAAAAAAGAACAATATGAAGCAAGGTGTGGAAAGACGAAGAGGTCCCTTAATGAAAACAGGCGATACAGTGAGAGATCAGCGCTCAAAGTCTGTCTGAATGTCAACGTGAATCAACTCTCCCGACCCGCTTGGGAGGGAGACTCGAGATATAAAAGCCTAAGATTAAATGTAAACAGGAAGGAATTGAGTTGCAACATTTTTCCGCGACGATGAGATAAATAACGGAGTGAAATCAGCCCGCGAGGCGCCCTGCACGACACGACCCCTCACCGTCTGGAGAGTCTTGTCCCTTCCTCGACTTGGTGTTTTAGTGAAGGGGAAGTCTGGGCGGTGGCGGAGAGAGGAAGAGAAGTTGAAATGCAAATATGTGCAGATTAAAGTAAATATATGTTTCTCTGTCTCTCACTTTCTCTTCTCTTCTCTTCTCTTCAGATTTCCCTTCTCATCTTTTCTCTTTTCCCTTCTCCCCTCTTCTCTTTCCCCTTCGCTCCTCTTTTTTCCCTTTTCTTTTCTTTTCTTTTCTTTTCTTTTCTTCTTTTCTCTTCTCTTCTCTTTTCTTCTCTTTTGTTTTCTCTTCTGTTTTCCCTCTTCTCTCCTCTTCTTTTCTCTTCTCTCTCTCTCTCTCTCTCTCTCTCTCTCTCTCTCTTTCTATCTTCTCTCTCTTTCTATCTTCTCTCTCTTTCTATCTTCTCTCTCTATCTTCTCTCTCTTTCTATCTTCTCTCTCTTTCTATCTTCTCTCTCTTTCTATCTTCTCTCTCTATCTTCTCTCTCTCTCTCTCTCTATCTTCTCTCTCTCTCTCTATCTTCTCTCTCTCTCTCTATCTTCTCTCTCTCTCTATCTTCTCTCTCTCTATCTTCTCTCTCTCTCTCTCTCTCTCTCTATCTTCTCTCTCTCTCCAAGCAAGCACGCTCCCCTATCCCTGCCCACCATGCCCGCTGCGCCGTGACAAAGGGGAGCGAAGGGTCGGGTTGACTCCCTAAAAATAAATATATATAAAAGTGAACCCCATTCCTCGAACACGATTAAAGCCGATGTGGTTTGCATGAACACGAAAGGGAAGTGAAAAGAAAAACATCGAATTAAATCGGTTGATAAAAATTGCTTAAAGGAGGGCAAAGAAGAAAAAAACACGTCTGCAGAACCCAGCACGCCGCATAACTTGCAGTGTACCGTGGAATCCAATTTTCTGCTCATGGTTCCTTCCTCAACACGTCCTTCAGGCGCGCTCGGGATATCGAAGAGGGTAAAGCACAAGAATACTTCCACGGCTCCTCCACTATTTCTCCGGGCCACGAATTACTGCTCAAGGACGCCCGGCTCTCGTCTGCGGCGGCGGCGTTCGTCAGGGAAGCATACGGTCCACCCACTCCTGGCAGCCGGGAGGGGATAAGTCCGGGCGAAAATACATGGCGATAAACTTTCATCTGCAGGAATAAATAAAGGAAAAGCGTTCCTGCGCGGAGAGGGTGAGGCTCGAGCAGCGCGGGGAGGCCGGGTACATTAAGATTTCTTTTAAGACTGACTCGCCGTCGCTTTGTGGGGCGCACCGAGGGAAGGAAGGGCGGCGATGGAGGGTTGCTGCTGATGGTGGGCGGCTGGCAGGTGCTCGCCCGGCGCTCTCTACCTGTGGTCCGACTATTCACGATCCACTTACCGGCTGAGAATGGAAAGAAGTGCGGGGACGGAAAGAATTCGAATGAACGCATTTTGCTCTGCCCAGACCGACGCGGATTGGCACGCTCACCGGCGACGCGAATAATAGACCGTAAAACACGACACACAGGAACCACCACTGATCAGGAAAATACCAAACACGACACACAGGAACCACCACTGATCAGGAAAATACCAAACACGACACACAGGAACCACCACTGATCAGGAAAATACCAAACACGACACACAAGAACCACCACTGATCAGGAAAATACCAAACACTAAAGCAAGAATCAGGTAGTCCCACAAAGTTATCAAATCAACAAAACACGCAGAGAAGATACGATTAACTAAGTAACAAATCTACGGTCCAACTTTTTTAACATTTCAGCCCCCAAGCACACATATTTTGACGAGGCTTTCCCAGGAGTTGTACGGATTTCCAGGGATAGTTTTATGACCCTGGTGGTAGTCTGACCCTTCTACTGTACCACGAACCTATCAACACACTCACTAGAACCCGACTGATCTCCCTTTCGACCTTTGGAAATAGTTCACGTGAGGGGTGGAAGCGTTTGATAATAATACTCCCCCAAGCCCTAACCCCCGCCAACACACGCCAGGGAAGAGATAATGCTAACAAGACCCGGGCGAGGAATAGGCTGGGCAGGGCGTGGGTGGCGCTCATCTTGGGAGGGAACGAGAGAAGAAGTCTGAAGGTTTATATTGGCGGGGGAGAAGGAGGCAGCGAGGGAGGGTGAGGGGGGGTGAAAACAAGGTGCGGAGATTTTAATGAGAAGGGGGCGGCATGTGGTGTGGGTGGAGACTGGAGAGGAGTGGTGGAGAAGGTTGTGGAGGTCGAGCAGGGGAGGGAGGAGTGGAGGTGTATACATAGTGTGGGTGGAGGCGACCGAACACATGATGGGGTGGATAGGTGAGCGTTAAAGAGTGTAGAGGGAGTGTGGAAGGGGAAGGGAGAGGTACCGTACATTATGTGGATGAGGAAATGGTCGATACATGAGCGTGAGGTTGGAGGAGGGTGATGAAGATGTGGAAGTTGGAGAGGGGAGGAACTTCGTGTTGACGGAATGGGGAATACGTGCGGAGAGGAGGACTAGAGGAAGAGAAAAGGGACTGAAGGAGTTAAGGAATCGGGGAGGTACATTATGTGGGTGGGGAATTGGAGACACATGAAAGGGGGAAAGAGGAGGGTAATGAAGATGAAGAAGGAGAGGAAGAACTACTAAATATGGGTTGGAAATGGGGAATACACAGAAAGATGGAATAGGGGAATGGGGAAGGAGTTGATGATGGAGGGGAGAGGAAGGGGTGTGGGTGGGGAATGAAAACTACATGGGGAGAGATGCATTACAGGGGAATAGGAATTTGGAGTTGAGGAATTGGGGAGGTTCATGGTGTGGGTTGAACAAGGACACATGAAGGAGGAAAAGAGGAGGGTAAAGAGGTTGTGGAAGGGGAGGGAGGGGAGTATATGATGAGCTTGGGGAATAAAGGGAAGACATGAGGAGGAGGGGAGCTAGTGGAGTGGGGAGTGAACATTTAGCAAGAGTGTTGGTGGAGGGGGTTGGGGAGATTATGGAAGGGAGAGGCAGGTGGCATGGCTGGGGGTGGGGGGTGGGGGGGGTGAGGAGAGCCGAAGAACATTGACTATTTAAAGGGAGGGATGGGAATGAGGGTAAGGGAGGGAGGGAGGGAGGAAGTCTGAGGGGGCTGATGACAGAAAAATGCAAATTCCCCTAATGCTTTTACCCGGCTTTTTTTTCTTTCTCTCTTTCCATGTATTGCAAAACGACAAGGATTTCGAGGGGAGGGAAGAGGAGGAGTATTTTCGTGCGAATTTGTTGTTTGTGTGTAACTGTTTCTCTCTCTTGTTAGTTTTCTTGTATGAGGGAAAGGCTTTAGCAAGTTTGTTCTAAAAGCTCTTAAATCTCTTGAACCGAAGGAGTGTTGGTCCCGCCCGTGCCATTCTTCAACAAAACTTAAAACCTTACCTCTGCATCCTGGTCTTCTGCAACACAAACACCGCCAGCAGGAACAGTAGTAGCAGTGGTGGCAGCAGTGAAGGAACCAGCAGTAACAGTAGAATCAGCATAAACAATTGTAGTAGTAGTAGTAGCAGCAGTAACAGTAGTAGCAGCAGAAACAGTGACAGCAGTGAAGGTACCAGCAGGAACATTTTGAGTAGCATCAGCAGTAGTGTCACCAGCAGGAACATTAGCAGCAGCAGGGACAGTAGTAGCAGTAGTAGCAGTGGTGAGAGGAACAGCAGCAGGGGCGAGGGCAGTAGGAAGGTAGCAGATGGAACAGTTCGAGTAGCAGCAGTAGTCTCAGCAGCAGAACAATATTACCAGCAGGAACATTAGCAGCAGCAGGAACAGTAGTAGCAGTAGTAGCAGTAGAGGCAACAGCAGGGGCGAGGGCGGGGCAGGTGAGGCGCCAGGGAAGACTAAGAGGGTCGTTCAGCTCACCTCCTCTGATTTAATGTTTGTCTGTTTGTAAATGTTCTTCCTCTCCTTATGTCCTCCAGGATACACTCTTGTCTCAATGCTCACCGACTCCCTTCCAACGTGCCTTTCTCTCCTTGTATCCTTCCCTTTCCTTCCTCTCCTTACGTTCTCCAGGATACACTCTTGTCTCAATGCTCACCGATACCCTTCCAACGTAGCTTTCTCTCCTTGTATCCTTCTCTTTCCTTGCTCTCCTTACGTTCTCCAGGATGCACTCTTGTCTCAATGCTCACCGATACCCTTCCAACGTCCCTTTCTCTCCTTGTATCCTTCTCTTTCCTTGCTCTCCTTACGTTCTCCAGGATGCACTCTTGTCTCAATGCTCACCGATACCCTTCCAACGTCCCTTTCTCTCCTTGCATCCTTCCCTTTCCTTGCACAACTCACATATTCTCCACTACTTCGAAAGCTTTAGCAGATACACAAATGTTCTCTAAATTCATCACAATCATCACCCACTATTAGGTCATTAGTGGGTCAAGGCGTTTCAAAATGTTTTCCACTTGTCTCAGTCTGATGTGAGTGTCCTCCATCTTGTTCCGGTAGAGATTCTAAGCTCTGGTAATGGTTCTAATTTCAGTATATCAATTAGTTCACTGTCTGCCTCGCCTTCCACAATCTTCAAAGTAACGCAGTAAGTAGCGGGCTTTTTTTTTTTTCTTTAATATTGTTTTCTTTTTTTATGCCCTTGAACTGTCTCCTTTGCTGTAAAAAAAAAAAATCAACACGATGAATGACTTTTTTTTTATCGTGAACGGTTAAAAGTCTGAGTCTAAACCTTCGACGCAGCCACACTCTTCTTTAATTCAGGCTTCTTCTGGGTGATGTGGCTGTTGTACTCATAATAGTATCAAGGATGTGACGCTCTGAAATGAAGAAAAAAAATTATTAAAAAGATTGACTAACAGCTTCATTTTTAAGGACATGTTTGTGAATTATAAAGTTCTTCCACATTCTTTTCATATATGTGGATTTTTTTGCATCTAAATGTGATACTATAACTGTAAGAAGTAGTAGTAGTAGTAGTAGTAGTGTAGGTATGGACACCTCTCCTCCCGAAACTGACCTATCTTTCGACCATTCCTCTAACTCTTTTTAGGAGCAGTGAGTAGCGGGCTTTTTTTCACATTTGTTTCCTTTTTTATGCCCTTGAACTGACTCCTCTGCTGTAAAAAAAAAATAGTAGTAGTAATAGCAGTCGTAGTTCTAGTAGTAGGGTAATAGTAAATAATAGTCTAATGTTGCTTGCCCTTCCTGCGCCGCACCACCACAAGAGAAACACTGCAACACGAACATACGCCGCGGCCGCCTCGTTCTCGCTGCAAGGAAATATTAAAAGTTTGGGGCGCTTTCCAGGCCTCGCCCCGCGCTCCTTTACGACGCGCGGGGAAACAAAGACAAGGTTTTCGAAATTCTTGTGTCACAACCACGACGACGGCGGGGAAAACAGCTGCTTGAAGAAGACGTATCCTCCTCCTCCAACTCCTCCTCCTCTTCCTCATCCTCATCTTCACCCTCCTCCTTACCTTCATCCTCATCCTCCTTCTCTTAATCAGTAAGCTTATTATCATCACTGTCAGTATTTTCATGAGGATTATTATTATCATTATCATTACTATTTGCATCAGTGAAGAAAATTACAAGAAAAGAAAACCAGAAAATAGCAACAACCAAAAAAGGGAAAGGACGAAAGCGAAATATAGATAGATAGATAGATAGATAGATAGACATACAGACAGACAGACAAGGTGATGAGAACAACTGATAACGCCAGGACAAAGACGCGGCGCTGCCCTTACCCACGAACGCCCTTCCAGCGCTCACAAGACGCCTCACTACGACGCAGCAACCCTGGAGACTCCCACGGGGCCGAGGAAGGGGGGGGGGGAGCAAGAGGAGGAGGGGAGGAAGAAGGAGGCTGTAGGAAGAGAGAGGTGGAAAGAAGGGGGAAGGGATTGGAAAGAGGGAGTAGTGGGCGGGAGGAGACGAGAGGAAGGGCGGAGAAGGGCAAGAGGACGGGGGGAAGATGCGGAAGGAGGGGGCGAGAGGAAGAAGGAGCGGGAGGGGGCGAGAGGGGGCGAGAGAGGAGGATAGAGAACAGTGGGAATAGAAAAGCAAAAAACAGAAGAAACGAGAGAGAAATGTGTTAGGAAAGGAGAGAGGAAGAAGGATAAAGGAGAAGAGAATAGTAGGTAAGAGGAGGAATGGGAGGGAATGGAGCGAGAAAGAGGAGTGAGACTGTGAGAGAAAGAAAGAAGAGGAAAGGAAGGGGAGAGAGAGAAAACGGAGGAATGGATGACAGAAAGGAGAGGAAAGGAATGGGAGGGAGAGAAAAAACGGAGGAATGGAGGAGGAAAGAAAGGAGAGGAAAGGAATGGGAGGGAGAGAAAAAACGGAGGAATGGAGGAGGAAAGAAAGGAGAGAGAGGGGAGGAAAGGAATGGAAGGGAGAGAAATGAAGAGAAGAAAAGGGAGATAGAGACAAGGTTAAGAGAAGAAAAGAGGACAGAACAAGAAGAGAGAAAAAAAGAACACGAGGAAAGAAAGAGAGACTGAGAGATAAAGAGAAGAAAAGATAGACAGAGGCAATATTAAGAGAAGAAAAGAGGACAAGAGAGGAGACAGGACAAGAAGACAAAAAGATCGAAGCAATGAGAGAGAAAAAAAGAGCACGAAGAAAGAAAGAGAGACTGAGAGATAAAGAGAAGAAAAGGTAGATATAGACAAGATTAACAGAAGAAAAGAGGACAAGAGAGAAGGAGACAGAACAAGAAGACAAAAGGATCGAAGCAATGAGAGAAAAAAAGAACACGAGGAAAGAGAGACTGAGAGATAAAGAGAAGAAAAGGTAGATATAGACAAGATTAACAGAAGAAAAGAGAGAGGAGAGAGACTGAGAGATAAAGAGAAGAGAGAAGGAGACAGAACAAGAAGACGAAAAGGGAAAGACAAGATTAAGAGAAGAAAAGAGGACAAGAGAGAAGGAGACAGAACAAGAAGACAAAAGGATCGAAGCAATGAGAGAAAAAAAGAACACGAGGAAAGAAAGAGAGACTGAGAGATAAAGAGAAGAAAAGGGAGAGACAAGGTTAAGAGAAGAAAAGAGGACAAGAGAGAAGGAGACAGAACAAGAAGACAAAAGGATCGAAGCAATGAGAGAAAAAAAGAACACGAGGAAAGAGAGACTGAGAGATAAAGAGAAGAAAAGGGAGATGCAAGATTAAGAGAAGAAAAGAAGACAAGAGAGAAGGAGACAGAACAAGAAGACAAAAGGATCGAAGCAAGGAGAAAAAAAAGAACAAGAGGAGATAAAAACAAGTGTGGAGAAGATGCCAGAGAGAAAGAGAGACAGAGAGATGAAGAGAAGAGAGAGGAAGAGACAAGATTAAGCGAGGAAGGGAGAACAAGGAGGAAGGGTCGAGAGTTGAAAATAAAAAAACAAGGAAGGGAAAAAGAAGAACAAGAGGGAAGAAGAAGAAGATTTAGAAGCATTAGAGGAAGAGAACGAATAGAGAAGAGAAGGGTAGAGTTAGCTGAGGTAGGATGGAAGGATAAAAAGACTGGAGGAGGAGGAGGAGGAGGAGGAGGACAAGAAAGATAAGTACAGGAGTGGGCGAAGGTATGAAAAGAGCCATAGAAGAGAGGAGAATGGTGAGGGTGAGGGGAAGCCACACTTGAGGCGGGGCGAGAGAACAAGAGCATGAAATAAAACGTTAAAAATTCATGAGAGGAGAAAAAAAGAAAAAAAGACGGAAGAACTAAGAGGCGAAGAGGGAAGAGAAAAAAAAGAGAACTGACATATGAAAAAAGGAAAGAGTAGGTAAGATAAGGAGGGTAAGGAAATGGAGAGAAAAAAAAGCATAATGCAGGAGAAATAGCAAAAAATACAAACAGGAAAAAGAAGGTAGAATTAAGAGGCAAAGAGGGACAAGAGAAAAGAGGACTGACATTAGAAGCAAAGAGAGGAGAAGATAAAGAGGAAGGAAGTGAAGAAAACAAGCGCAATGTAGGAGAAATAACAAGAAATATATACACGAAAAAGAAGAAGGTTGAGGCTGAAGCAAAAAGAGAGAAAAAGAGACGAGGAGGAGGAGGAAGAGGGAGGAAGGAGGGGTAAGACAGGAGCAGAACAGGAGCCAGACGGGGGGCAAGGAGGGCAAGGGCAAGAGGGCAGGAGCGAGAGGGGAAGAACTTGCGTATTCGTTTGCCCAAATGATGATGAACGAGGCGCTGATGGCTCCTTGGTACTCCCCTCGGCGCCTTCTTGCTCGTGCGCTAATGTTGTCGTGTTGGCGGGGGCGGGAGGGAGGGAGGAAGGCAGAAAGGAGGGGAGGAAGGGAGGTAAGTGGCAGGAAGGGAGGGAGGAAAGGAGGGAAGATGAGGAGAAGGGAGATAAGTAGGAGGGAGGGAGGTAGGGTAGGAGGGAAGATGAGGAGAGGGAGGTAAGTAGCAGGAAGGGAGGGAGGAAAGGAGGGAAGGCGAGGAGGAGAGGGAGGTAAGTAGCAGGGAGGGAGACTTGTTGAGAGGGAGAAGGGGACAGAGAGGGAAGGAGGGAAGGAAGGAGGATAAGGGAGCGAGGTAGGAAGGAGGGTGCAGGAAGGGAGAAGAGGGAAGGAGACTTGTTAAGGAGGAGAGGAGAGAAGAAGGAAGGGAGGAAAGGAAGAAGGGGAAGGAGAGGGAAGGAAGCAGGAAAGGAGGCTTGATAAGGAGGAGAGGAGAGAAGAAGGGAGGGTGTAGGAAGGGAGAAGGAGAGGGAAGGAAGCAGGAAAGGAGGCTTGTTAAAAAGGAGAGAAGGAGGGAAAGGAAAGAAAGAAGAGGGAGATAGGAAAGAAAGATGGAGGAGGAGAAGAGAGAAAAGACAGGAGAGGGAGGCTTGTTAAAAAGGAGAGAAAAGAAGGAAGGAGAGAAAGAAGAAAGGAGAATATGAACAAGGAAGGAAAAGGGAGAGGTAGATAGGGAAGGAGGAGGGTTGAGAGAAAGAAAAAAAAAGATAGTGTGGGAGGAAGGAAACGAGGGGAAAAAAGGAAGGTAGGTAGATAACGAGGTAGCCATTCAGGTAGGTAAGTGGCTCAGGTAAGAACGTAGATAGATAGATAGATAGATAGATAGATAGATAGATAGGCAGGTAGAGGAATATAAGCATTTAGATTTGTATGAATGGGAAGTACAGGAGGAGGAGGAGGAGGAGGAGGAGGAGGAAACGGGAGAAAGAGATGGAGTGTCCCTTCCGTTTTTTCTCTCCTTTCTCCTCTTTATACCCCTCTGCGCCATTAACCTTCCCCTCACACGCACACACACACACACACACACACACACACACACACACACACACTGCAAAAAAGGTCTCCCCTAAACTCTCCCTTTCCCTTTATTCAACCCATTATCTCCCTTCTTTCCATGCTCTCCCTCTCTCCCTCCCCCCTTCCTCTGTCACGAAGCTACTCCCCTCCTTCCCCCCTTTCCCCTTCCTCCTCCTCTCCCCTCCTCTCTTCCTCTAATACCCTCTTCAATTTCCCCTTTCCCCTCCTTTCCCCTCTAATTCCCCTGCTTATGCTGCCCGTAAAAACCTTATCACTCCTCCTCCTCCTCCTTCTTCTCTAATACCTTCTTATATTTTTTTTCTCTTTCTCTTCGTCTTTTTTCTTTTTCTTGTTCTTCTTCACTGTCCGCCATTTCATCTCTGCTAGGTTCTCTTTCTTTCTTTCTTTCTCTCTCCTTCCTTCTTTGTTTTCTTCCTTTTCCTTACTTTTCTTCTCTCACTCCTTTCTTTCCCTTAACGCCTAATGTATTCTATTCATTTCCATTCGTGTTCCTGTATTTCTTCGCCCGTACACACTAACATCATTTAGTTTCTCTCTCTCTCATTTCAAACTCCATCTATCTCTTTCCTTTTGGCTATTATTCAGAAAGTCAAGCTAGTATCTATTTCTCCATCTATTTATCTACCTCTATCACTCTTTCCTTCTCTATCTATCTATCCATGTGTCAATCTATCCCTCCCTTCATAACTCTTCTCATACCTTCCTTCTACTTCTTAAACAACACTTAACTTCATCCCATCCCTTTACTCAGCATCTTTCCCTTCAACGCAAACTTTAAACTTCCTTCCCTCTCTCATCCACCCCCGTTCATGCACCCTTCCTCCTGCATCATGGCCAGCAAGCGCCTTTTACGACCGGCTCCCTCCTGCCTCCCCGCTTCCACGCATCCACGCAAGTTCCGCCAACACGCCCAAGAAACAACTGGCTGGCTGGCATTTAACTCTGCATTCTTCTCCAAACTCCTCTTAATTGCTTCCATGGCTGACGAAGGGACGAAAGGAGGAGAGGGGAAGGAAGGGAGGGATGGAGGGATAGTGGGGGGAAGGGTTGGAGAGTCGGAATGAGAGAAGAGAATGGAGTCAAGGAGGGAGTTGAGGAGGTTAAAGAGGACGAATAGGAGGAGGAGGAGGAAGAGGAGGAGAAAGAAGAAACAAGGAGGAAAAAATGTTGAAGTGTAATAAGATTTCCACTTTACATAAACAAAGATTAAAATATGCAACTAGGTGTATCTTTAAGGCCAAAAAAAAAAACTATCTATGATCCCTGTACTTTATTTCCCTTCCTCTCTCTTCCAATTCTTTTCTTCTTTCCCTACTTCTTTCCCTCTTTTTCTTCTTCCTTCCTTCTCCTCCTCCTCCTCCTCCTCCTCCTCCGCCATTTCTTTCATTTCCTCTTCCTCCTCCCTTTCCTCGCCTACCCTAACCTTCCTCTCCCTGCCGAGCCGCTGATAAGAGATGGGAGAATGAATGTCACAATGTGTTAATGCCCGGCTTTATGAGGGGTGGCGGGGAGGCGAGGAGGGAGGAAGGGAGGAGGGGTGACGGGGGAGGGAGAGGGGGAGGGAGAGGAGGAGGGGAGAGAGAGAGAGAGAGAGAGAGAGAGAGAGAGAGAGAGAGAGAGAGAGAGAGAGAGAGAGAGAGAGAGAGAGAGAGAGAGAGAGAGAGACTTACAGCACCTTCATCTGCCAACTCTTCAACATGTAGCACAGAACCAGTATATAACCACCCATTCCTTGCCCAATCCTCATGCATCAAAGACTCCGGTAATATGAAGGCGCCGGCAACAGTCCAGCAAGCAATAAGGGAGAGACGGAAAGAAAAGAAGGAAGAAAGAAAGGGAAATAGATGAACAGATGAACAATAGAAACGAAGAGAAAGGAAGATGAGAAAAGAGGAAAAGAGAAAAAGGTAGGCATAGGGAAACGAACAAACAAACAATGGAAACGATAGAAAGAGAGAGACAGAAAGGAAGATAATGAGAAAAGAGGAGAAGAGAAAAAGGTAGGCATAGGGAAACGAACAAACAAACAATGGAAACGAAAGAAAGAGAGAGAAAGAAAGGAAGATAATGAAAAAAGAGGAGAAGAGAAAAAGGTAGGCATAGGGAAACGAACAAACAAACAATGGAAACGAGAGAAAGAGAGAGAATGAAAGGAAGATAATGAGAAAAGAGGAAGAGAGTAAAAGGTAGGCAGAGAGAAATTAACAAACAAAACATCCAAATATGAAGACAAGGAGAAGGAAAGGGAAAATAAATATATAAAGAATGGACACGAAAGAGAGAAAAGGAAAGAATCAATGAGAAAAGAAAGAATAGGAGAAAGTGAGAGTGAAAGAAGGGAAAAAGAAAGGAGAAGGTGAGTAGAAGGGAAGGGAGGGGGGGAGCAACTCGGTCACCACACAGCACTCTCATTAGAACACATACACAATGATACAGACGATACGGATACATAATGACATCTTTAATTGGTTAGGTTAGGTTAGGTTAGGTATCGGGATTCCTTTACAACGATTTCCGAAGTTCACAGAGAAGTTTAACCAGGTTTTCAAGAGAGATGTTTCCGTTCAAGGTGGCGGAGTCTTGTACAGCTACCACTAGGATCCTAATAGCATAATAGCACAATAGCATAATAACATAATAGCCGATATACTAGTGTTTCAACCATTAACCCCGGAGGAAACTGAAAACAGAAAAACTATATCACAACAATCTGGAACAGGAGAAAAAAGAAATTTGAACAAAACTTAAAGACACAACAACGCCAATCAACAATCAAGAATCAAGAATAAGGACCATAAGTGGGAGGCGTTACAAAGGCAATCCCTCGCCTACTACTGGACTGGAAAAAATAAAACTGTCCATGAAAACCCCAGCAACTTCTATGCGAGACTCTTCAAACAGGCTAACTGATATGGCGATACGCTGAAGAATAGGGTCCTGATATCTTTCCTCTCTCATTTTTCCTTTTCTCATTTCGATTCCTTTCATTTTCCTCTCATCATCCCTATTCTTTACATCTCTCCCCTCTTTCCCTTGACACCAGATCTATTCACTTACGTCCCTTCATCTTCCTACACTCTTTTCTTTTTATCGTCTTCTTCTTCTCTCGTACGCACTAATGTCGCCTCTCAGGAACCAAGACTGGAAAAAACTGGGATATTTAAACTGTGGAATGCGGGGTATTTTAATCAAGGTAATCTACACTTCGTCGTATTTTAATAACTTCCTCACACATGTTCTCTCACCCTCACACAGACACCCGTAAAAACATGATAAAATTGTCCTCTCTTCCCCCCTCGAAATGTAAGGAAATGTATAGACAGTGTAATATTTGTTTATGCTAATCGCCATCTCTCGCCTTTCCTTCCTCCATTCCTTCCTTCCTTCACTCCTACCTTGTTGTCTTTTTTTTCGTATTTTCTTCTTTCATTCATTCTTTCATTCATTCAGTCAGTCAGTCAATCTTTCCCAACTTCCTTCCTTCCTTCCTTTTTTTTCCCTTTCTTTTCTTTCACTTTATTTCCCTCTTTTCTTTCTCTCTTTCTTTCTTTCTCTTCGTTTTCTTTTTCTTCTTCCATTCTTTCTTCCTTCCTTCCGTTCTTTTCTTTCCCTTATCTTCCTTTCTCCTCTTCTCCCTTAACCACAAACACACACAAAAAATAACTATATCACAGCAAACAGGTAAAATAAAAGCAATTCAAACTTTAAACAACATAAGAAACAAATAACTGGGCTTTCCTTTCTCTCTTTCCGGCACCACCACCACCCCAAACACACACACACACACACACACACACACACACACACACACACACACACACACCAGGGGGACCGCAGTGTGTGTTTTTCAAGCCAGACTGAAGCTCGATGGCCCCAGGGACTCAATCAGAGGTACACGTCACCCATCACCTCTCCTGCCTCCCCTCTATGCATGGCTCTCTCTCCCTCTGTGTCTATCTATCTATCACCAACCCTCCTCTTCCTCCGTATTTCTATTTAGGTTCCTTTTCTTTGTCTTCCGCTTCATGCCAGCCTCTCTATCTACCCTTTTCTTCTTCAATGGATGTGGAGTTTTCATAATTCCTCATCTTATTCTTTTCCTCTTCCTCTGTATTTCTGTCAAGGTTCCTTTTCTTTGTCTAACGCTTCATGTCAACCTCTCCATCCTCCCTTTTCTTCCTCCCTGATTCTTCCTTATTCCTCACCTTATTCTGTTTCCCTTGTACCTTATTCCTGTCTTCCTGTTTTCTCCCTCTCTCTACCATTTTCTTCCTTCTTCCTTGTTGTGGGTGCCAATACTGTAGATACATTCAAGAAGAGGTTAGATAAAGCCATGGATGGTGAGGTAAGGTGGGGTTGAGTGTACAGGAGCTGCCTTGTGTAGGTCAACTGGCCTCTTGCAGATTCCTTACGTTCTTATGTTCTTTCTTTTCTTCTCATTTTCAGTCACCCTTCCTCACTCCCTTTCCGTCTCCTCCGTGATTCTCCTACTCTCCTTCTCTCTCCCTTTTTTTTATCCCAGCAGCAGACACCTTTATCTGTGTTTCTCTCCCTCTTCCTTCTCCTCTTCTTCCTTCCCTCTTCCTCTCATCTCTTCTTCCTCTCACTGTCACTACTCTCACTCTGTTTCTCCGACAACAGTTTAATCTCATTCCTCTCCTCCCCTCTTCATATCCCTTATCCATTTTCTCTCTCCTCTTCCTCTCCAGCAACAGTTTCCATTTTCCTCTCCCCTCCCTCTTCCTCTGACTCCTATTCCTCTCCCTCTCTCTTCCTCCTATTCTTCTTCGTTTCCTTTTCCTATACCAATCCATTCCCTTAGCATGAGACTCCCCCCACCACCTCTTGTTTTTTCTCTCTCTGTGCAAGAAAACCGTTGACGTAAGATAGTATATATAGAAAAGCGTAAGAGGAACATCATAAAACCGGATACTGTCTTCGCGCCGCTGTTTAGTCTTCAAGGAATTAACCAGTGTGCCGTGAAGTGAATTGTACTGAAGTAAAAGTGGATTCAATATGAGTTAAGTAATCCTAGTCTTGTATTTAATGGCCCAATAAACCATCTTGCTATGATAAGATACAGAACAGTTGCTTGAGAGAGAGAGAGAGAGAGAGAGAGAGAGAGAGAGAGAGAGAGAGAGAGAGAGAGAGAGAGAGAGAGAGAGAGAGAGAGAGAGAGAGAGAGAGAGAGAGAGAGAGAGAGAGAGAGAAACGGAAGGAGAGGCAATTCAGATGAGCGGAAAAGATAGAGGCAGAGGAAATAAGGAGTCTTGGGATGGGAGAGGAAAAGATCTTGAAGGGACACACACACACACACACACACACACACACACACACACACACACACTTGGAAAAAAAACATCACTAACTTTTCCTTTACATATCAACGTCAGCAGCACACCAAACCAAGAACACTCGTGGGATAAGCTTACGGTTCCAGAATTCATGAGACACTTAAGTTTACATATAGATAATAATGAAAACGAAGCCGAACGAATTCCCGGATGCTTATCGCGTGTATATAATATGACGAGGGGAAGAGTGTCTTGTTGGGGAATATTGGAATCAGGAAATTAATACTTAAGGTAGGAATGCATTGTGTCGGGGACGTGTTGGGACATTTTGGAATGGGCGCAGCGCTGGAAGATGAGGATGTAAGCTTGGCAGGAGTTTGAGATTATAAATGATTCCCAATGTATTCTTTTTTGCCTTTCTATTGGTTTGAGAAGCGAGAGAGTGAGTGATGAGAAGAGCACTGGAAATGGAAGTAAAGGGAAGAAAGAGATTGACGAAATTGACCTCTCTAATGCCTCTCATTCTTGGAAACAAATATCTATCTCACAAACCTGAAGGGACAGATTTGAGTCTGACGATTCTTCGGTGTTTCTGGAATTTCAGACGACATATATTCTCGACTTTTCCTTTTCAAAAACAAATTCGATCTATCTCACCCACTTCAGGGAACAGATTGAAGTATTACAACTTTCCGCTTGGTGTTCCTGGAATTTTAGACTCTTGAGGGTATGCGAAAGGCCGCTCGAATCTCTGCCAGAAGCTTAGGGCCACTTTCACAGTTCCCCATGACGGGTTAGTAAGCTCCCAAACCAATACCAGAGCCTTCTAAATATCCTTGTATAGTGTCTAGTGTTTATATTTAAGTTCACAAATCTGATGAAACTATTCAGGAAAAGTCATGTGTATTTAGTGTGGTATCGAAGACCTCACCATTTTGGATTGTATGGGATTCTATAGTTTGATTCGGGCTGTTACGAAGACACTGTGGTCGGTATTACAAGACAGTTTTGCTTCTCACATCACCTATTTCTAAAGGTCAAAGAGGGGGTCAATCGGGTTCCAATGAGTGTTTCTTTAACATCATGGTACAGAGGAAAGGTCACACTACAACCAGGGTGATAAAATTACTCCTGGAAATGCCCACAACTCCTACGAAAGCCTTGTCAAATAGCTGTTCTTGGGAGACGAAATTGTTTTATAATACGACCCTTTGCTGGACTGTGAAATCGGCTCTTAGTCTTTTATAATAAGGTCTCGCGAGTGGCCTAATGTCTGCCCACGCTCCTCGCCCCTGATATCCCTGTACGGCCCACGATTGACAGACAGCTCGCCGGTGATAGGGTAAGTGGGGAAGGCAGTCAAGGGTATCGTCTACAGCGGCACCTCAGCTGGCACGAACCCCGGGGCGACACCTGTGACCTCCCTCCCCTGGCCCACTGCACACTTTGTTATTATATATATAGTTACTGCTGCTACTATTACTCAGGTCAGGTCAGGTCGGCCACTCCTCTGTACCCTTTTTAGGAGCAGTGAATAGCGGGCTTTTTTTTTATTATTGTCTTCTTTTTTATGCCCTTGAACTGTCTCCTTTGCTGTAAAAAAAAAAAGTTAGGTTAGGTTAGGTCAGGTCAAGTTAGGTTATGCTATGTTGTTATGCTATGCTATGCTATGCTATGCTATGCTATGCTATGCCATGCTATGCTATGCTATGCTACCTCCCACGCCTCAGCACGCACCACCTCCATCCTCTCCCACCTCCTTTGCCCGTCACTCACATCCGCCCACCGCCCACACCCGCCCACCGCCGCTCCACAATAACACACGAGAGCGCCCTTTTTTAATTACAAATAACTGCGGCGCCCTCACTCCGGCTATGCTTTATGGCGCTACGCTAGTGGACATTGGCTGGGCTTACTCTGTTTTATGTTTGTTTCGGTGAGTGTGTGTGTGTGTGTGTGTGTGTGTGTGTGTGTGTGTGTGTGTGTGTGTGTGTGTGTGTGTGTGTGTGTGTGTGTGTGTGTGTGTGTGTGTGTGTGTGTGTGTGTGTGTGTGTGTGTGTTGTTCTGCATATTTGTGTTTGTGTGTGGGTTTGTGCATCCGTGTGTTTGTGTGTTTGTGTGTCTTTCTCGTGTGTGTGGTGTGGTGAAGTATGTCTGTATGTCTGTTTCTCTATTCGTCCATTTATCTATCTAGCTTTCTGTCTACCTATATATTTTTCTATCTATTTAACTATCTATCTCAATCCCACCGCCAGCTGTTCTGCACTATGGCCGGGTCACGTCATCGGAGCCAATCTCATCTGTCCGATCCTTAAATCACCTTCATGTCGGTTCACGGTCCTGACGAATACTATGGCGCAAACTTCATAAACTAGGCCGCTTCATAAACACACACACACACACACACACACACACACACACACACACACACACACACAAAAGGCAATATTTGTATTTGCATTTATTCGTATCGTTTTTACTAACAAGCCTTTGATTTGAGATAATTAAATTGTATTCCCAGTGTGTGAGTGTGTGTGTGTGTGTGTGTGTGTGTGTGTGTGTGTGTGTGTCAGCTTTCAATTATTCCTTCCTCCTCCCCCAGCAATGTTATGTCATCAACCGCTGCAAAAATGCCAACACAATTATCAATGCCCCGTTGAAGCGGTCAGTAGAGCGTGAGTTTTACATTATTTCAACGTTCGCGGCCAAAAAGATGCTCCGGGCGCGGCGGGAAAACGTGTCGACGATTGAGAGGGAATTATGCGGACCAGGACAGACAGGGGAGAGGAGGAGGAGGAGGAGGAGGAGGAGGAGGAGGAGGAGGAGGAGGAGGAGGGTAATAAAAGAAGGAAGAGGAGGAGGAGGAGGAGGAGAACGGTAATAAAAGAAGGAAGAGGAGGAGGAGGAAGAGGAGGAGGAGGACAATGATAACAATGATGAATTAAAAACACTGAAACAAATGAAAATGTAATCAAACAATAATAATAATAATGAGAAGAGGAAGAAGAAGAAGAAGAAAAAGAAAGAAAAAAGAAAAAAGAAGAAAAAGAAGAAGAAGAAGAAGAAGAAGCAGAAGAAGTGGAATGATAAAGACAATACTAACAACAATAATAGCCATAATAATACCTTCCTCTATTCTTCTATAAAACCCACGTAAAGAAAAATATCATAAACATAATTTCCACCTCCCCTTTTCGGCTTCTCCCTGGGTGGCAAACTTTCCCAAACAACACAACAACTCCACGAGCCTTGAGTCCCGTGTGGTGGCGGCGGAACCCGTGACATAATTCAAGCCTTATCTGGCAACAGTTCACGGCCCTAATCGCACCTACTTGACAACACTTGGGCTTTACTACTAAACTTAAATGTGCTTTTATGAGGGAAAACTCCGAGACGGAATGCAAATTTCTACAAGCGGTCTAAGCCCTTAAAAACTTGGCACGAGCTGTAGTAGTTGTAGAAGTAGTGATAGTTGTAGTAGTAACAGTAGTAGTAGTAGTAGTAGTAACAGTAGTAGTGGCGGTATAAGTAGTACAGCATCCCCTCACTCCTATTATTATCGTGCAAGACAAAAGCCAAATATCAAGTATCCATTCCACCCCAATACAGGACGGCGCAGGATTTCACACCGTCGCTCCGAACTTTTAACAGCGGCACTGAGGAGGAAGTTTACGAGCTGAGACACAATAAGGGATGCGTGCGGCGGAGGGCGAGGCGAAGATGAGGAGGAGGAGAAGGCGAGGATGCACACTGGAGAAAGTTTACGATCACAGACTCAATAAGAGATGACTGTGGAGAGAGGTGAAGGAAAGAATAGGAGGAGAAAGCGAGGATGTACAGTCGGCAAAGAAAGTATCTAACACCCATGAGGCGACTGAATAAAAGTTTGAGCGAATTTTTTTTTTTTTTTTTTTTTTTTTTTACAGCAGAGGAGTCAGTTCAAGAGCACAAAAAAATGAAACAAATGTGAAAAAAAGCCTTAAAATCTATTGACATGGTGTTGTGTTTGTTAGGTGCAAAGGAAATAATAGGAAGACTGGCCCCTTCCTAACCAACACTACACCATTTTTACAGTACAGGAAGCAATTCAAGGGCAAAAAAATAATAAAACCAAAAAAAAAACGCTAATCAAAAGCCCGCTAACCTAAAAAAGCACGCTAACCTAAAAGCCCGCTAACCCAAAAAAGCCCACTAACCAAAAAGCCCGCTAACCCAAAAAAAGCCCGCTACCCAAAAAAGCCCGCTAACCCAAAAAGCCCGCTGACCAAAATGCCCGCTACCCAAAAAATCCCGCTAACCACAAAGCCCGCTAACCATAAAGCCTGCTAACCAAAAAAACGCTAACCCAAAAAGCCCGCTGACCAAAATGCCCGTAACCCAAAAAATCCCGCTAACCTAAAAGCCCGCCAACCAAAAAGCCCGCTAACCAAAAAAAGCCGGCTAACCAAAAAAAAAAAAAAAACGCTAACCCAAAAGAGCCCGCTAACCAAAAAGTACGCTAAAAAAAACGCAATAGACCTCGCTCAAATTCTGTTCAAGTGCCCCTTGGGTGTGCGATACTTTCTTTGCAGACTGTACACTGAAGAACCATATAAAAAAGTGAATTAATATGAAACAAAGAACGGTAAAATAAGAATACCTGACCTACGCACCGGAAAGGAGGGAGAGAGAAGGAGCTACCCACTAACCAACCGACTAACTGACTGACTGACATAATAGCCCGCTCTCGAAATGCGGACAAAAAGATGGAACAAAAAATAATAAAAAAAAAGGAAAATGCCTGACACTCGCGGCGGAAAACGAGAAAAGAGCGACTCACTGCCACACTAACTGACTGACTGACATAATAACCGACTGTCTCGAGATGCGCCTCCCCTGGGACAAAAGGGAAGGCACAAAAAAACAATAAAAAAAATTGCCTTAAGTGCGTACAATACCCCGCCGTCTGCGTCTCCTTCGTGTAGGTTATCAAGGGACGCCATCTTTCCCCCTCTTACCCACGGAGAGAGAGAGAGAGAGAGAGAGAGAGAGAGAGAGAGAGAGAGAGAAAGGGAGGGTAGCACACCACTTACATCCATTATCTCGCGAGCAGCCACTTTGTCAACACTTGTGCGGCGTCTTGTTTACGACCACACAAGCAAAAGTAAAAAAACAAAAGAATGAAAAAATAAAAAAAAAGCGATAAATTAGAAGGTAAATAAAGCCTGCATTCAAATTTGCATATATACCCCAACGTAAACAGACAAAGAGAAGTCAGAAAAACACGTGACAAAATACACACACACACACACACACACACACACACACACACACACACACACACACACACACACACACACACACACACACACTTACACACAGAAATACATACAGAAATACATTTCCCTTCATTAATTGCTTCCAGATAATTAGAGTTAACAAGGAGGAGGAGGAGGAGGAGGAGGAGACAGAAGAGGAGGAGGAGGGAGAGAAAATATATATAAGTTGAGATGTAGCGAACGGAAGAGTAACAAGATGGAAGAAGAGGAGGAGGAAGAGAAGAAGGAGAAAGGAAAAGAGGAGTTGGGAGAGGAAAATGAGGAGGAAATAAAGAGGAGGATGAAAAGGTGGAGGAGGAGGACAACGAAGACAGCAATAACGAAAAAAAAAGAACTAGAAAAAACAATAAGAAAAGAAAAAGAAACTTGTCTACAGATACCAAAACAAAATGCTAACAATAACTACCACCGCAACCACCACCACCACCACCAAACAGATATCAGAAAAAAACAAGTCAAGTCCTTTATCGAGTGCGTCTCAACAAAGCACAAGATATCGACTTTACGCTCACATTCTAACCCTTTCTCCTTCCCTCCTCGTGTGTGTGTGTGCGTGTGTGTGTGTGTGTGTGTGTGTGTGTGTGTGTGTGTGTGTGTGTCTGGATTATCAGTTTTGGCAAAGGAATGCTGAAAAAAAAATTATGAAAAAAAAAAAGAAAATGACAAGAAAAACAACAACAACCATCCCTTCATACCAAATCAACAACAAACGAAAACAAAACAAAACAAGAAACACCAAACAAAGCACAAACACAGGGCAACACAGCGCAACACAACACCACCACCACAAGGAAACAACCAGAAATACATATACGTTCAGAGTTGCTATATCAAGAACACAAAACATTTTCAACTCACCGTTCAACAAATAACAGTAATATACACCCCAGTACAACTGACGCTCCTCTATCTACCTGTGTCTTTATCTACCTGTCCATCTATCTATCTATCTGTCTGCTTGTGTCAATCTCTTTACTTCCGGCTGCACGCACAAAGCAAGGGAGGTCAGGGGTAAACGCTCGCCCTTGGCCTGCCCGACGGCGTGTTGTCATACGTATATATTAGTTGCCCCTTTAAAGGTAGCAATCAGGTGTGTCAATATAGTTTTATGGTTCATGGTAAAACAATTTGCTGTCCATTACGGTGTCTCTCACTCTCTCTGGCTTGGGGTTATGGACACACACACGCACACACATAAGCACACGCACTCTCACTCACTCACTCACATTCACACACTCACACTCATACACATTCACATTCATACTCACCTGCACATTCTATCACTCATTTTCTTTCCTTCTCTTTTAGTTTTTATTCTTTATTTATTCATTTATTTTCTCTTTCTCCTTTTCTTCTCCTTTTTCTATCATTATCTTCCTTTCCTTCTCTTTCATTCGTTCCCATTGTTTATCTATCAATTTCTTCCCCCCTTCTCTCTCTCTCTCTCTCTCTCTCTCTCTCTCTCTCTCTCTCTCCCAACCCCCCTGTTTCCTGGCGTTCGGTCTAGCCCAGTACGTACCATCGGGCCAAACCAACTTCACAATTTACAGTCCCAATAGTTTCCACATTAATAAGCAACTTGCTGAAGCGGACACTAAATTCGACCCAAGTTGCTTCCGCCTTCCATTTCACGGCTGTTATTGGCGACCCGGATAAAAGGAATGACAGCCTGCAAAAAACTATACCTATGATGGATGCCGTGACAAAGCCCATAGTGATCTAATTTATTTCTCTTATATTTTTTCAGTTTAGATCAAGGGTCGTTTGTGAAGAAGATAATTGTGTTAGTTCCTGTTTGTGCCTCGTTATGCTTTGTTTGCTGCGACGTGTGCACTCTATTTTTTAAGGGGACGAGGTTCTGTATGTTGTGATTTTCCTTCTTTGAGTGGATTGCAGCGTTGCCAAACTGTCGTACTCTGAACATTGCATTTGTCATTTTTAAGGCTCCAAGATTGTCCTAACCACACAAATAACGATAGAAAATTAAAGTTATCATTGAAACGGTTAAATATTGATGGTTTTCATTCTCTTTTGGTAGAGTTAGCGGTCAGAAACTAAGGAAATGCAATGCAATGAGTACACTAATCTGGCAACACTGGACTGTCGCTAAGGATTGCATTTTCAGACTCTTTCGCCTCTTACAACAACTATTTTCAAAGGCCAAAAAGGAGGTTAGTCGTGTTCTCATCAGCGTTTTTCACATTCATGGTGCAGAAAAAGTTGGAAAGTTTCGTTTAGTCGGAGCAACATCTGTGGTCATATGCCGGAGAGAGACAAAAGGGGAAGGATTTATAGGGGAAGGGAACAGATACCAGGAGACGGGACACAACCCCCGATTAACACCTGGTACCCATTCACTGCTGGGTGGACAGGGGCATAGGGTATCGGAAAAGCCGCCCAAATATTTTCACTCCGTCATGGTGCAGAGGCCTTGTCGAACTATCACTAGGCTCATGAAACTACCCGTGGAAATACCTACAACCTACGTGCACGAAAGCCTTATTGAATGTGAGTGTGTGAGCTCCGAAATGTTTGTGAATATGGCCCACAGTTTCCTCGGGCATAACGCAGAGGAATATGCGAGCCATTCTCTGTCTGTCTCGGTCTCGTTCTCTCTCTCTGAGCACCTACACGACCTTGACAAACTGCACTAATCGGGAACTTTCCTCATTAGAAGAAAATCACTTACGCACTGCCTCCTCCTCCTCCTCCTCCTCGTCGTCTTCCTTCTTCTAATACTACTCGTGACCGTCATTTCGCCGAAGAACAATAGCTGTCTAACGTAAAGTCGAGAGAGAGAGAGAGAAAAGAAAAATGGAAAAAGATAAAAGAAAGAAAGAGAAAGAAAGAAAAAAAGATATATAAAAAAAGAAAGATATAATATAAAGAAAGAGAAGAAGAAGAAGAAAGAGAGAGAGAGAGAGAGAGAGAGAGAGAGAGAGAGAGAGAGAGAGAGAATGGTAAAAGAACAAAAAAATGAGAATTGGCGAGTGATTTCAAAAGATTAGCCGGCGGTTCACTCTGGGAGGTAATGAGGAAATGCGTTCACTTTTAAATGAGAGAGAGAGAGAGAGAGAGAGAGAGAGAGAGAGAGAGAGAGAGAGAGAGAGAGAGAGAGAGAGAGAGAGAGAATAAAAAAAAGGAAAGAAAGCAACAAACAAGGAAGACGAAAGAGAAAGAGAGGAAAACTGAAAAAAAAAAGAGAAGGATGGCTGGAGGGACGGAAAAAAGGAAGGACGGGAGGGAGGAAGGAGAGAATGAAGGAACGGTAGGAAGGAAGAAAGGAGAGCAGGTACAAAGGATGAAAAAGAAAGAAATAACAACGAAAGAACAGTGAAAGAAGAAAACATTTAAATACACAAAGAGAATAATACTTTCCAACTATTTCGAATACAGGAAACTAACATTAGATTCACGTACAATGCAAAATTACCGCAGTGTATACAGAGAAGGGCAAACAAAGGTAGATATAGCAATAAGGAAGGCATTTAACATCTAGAAGAATAACTAAATTAGCTGTCAGCGTATATGTGTGTTAAAACAACGTTCAATTATGCTATGTCAAAATTTTTTATCCTTGGTTACAATTAATGCAGTAAGGCTTAATTTCTGCTCAGTGTTAATCGGCTCCATTTTGTAGTGGTTAGCGCGAATCCGCATGCTTGGGTTATAATCCGGGTCTGAGCAATCTTTCGGCCACCACTTTGGATTCTTTTTGGGAACAGCGAGTAGCGGGCTTTTTATTATTATTGTTTACTTCTTTGTGCCCTTGAGCTGTCTCCTTTGTTGGAAAAAAAAATCGGTGAGCAGCCTACCCAGCTCATCCTACCATTCGGGCAAGTCGGTAAAAGGGCACCTGGCGAAATTTAGGAAAGGCAAACTTGAGTAACCGCTGTGTTGCACTTGCCCTGTGTCACGCGGTAATGGATTCCTCCCCACCACAAGCTCAGGGGCTAATACACCGTTGCCAGATTATCGTACTCAGAGCATAGTATTTACCGGTTTCTGACGCCTAACTATTACCAAGAAACATCAGGATCTAACTCTTGTAACGATAACTATAAATGAGTTTCGTTATTGGAGCCCAGAAGACAGTTTTGGGGTAGGAAGTTGGGAAATATAAGCGGCTGAGTACGACAATCTGGCAACGTTGGGCTAATGAGACAGAAATTAGCACTAAGGCAACGCGCGTATGCCCCCAAGTTCACCAGCACCATTCCATTGCTCAACACCTGCCGTCCGGATGTAGGTCGGGCATCCCCCACTCCTGATGCTCTCGGGAAACCCAGCTCCTCCTGCCCCTGTTCAGCCTTTCCCAGCCTCCAGTCCGCACATCCTGTCCACCCTTCCCAACGCGCCGCTCCAAGACCCCGGTGTTTCTTCCTGCAAAATTTTCTTTCGCTTTCCCTGCCTCTGCCTGCTTCAATGGTTACCTTCCTCGCCATTTCCTTCCCCTTCCCCTAGTATAGCGATGGGAAGAGAAAGAGGAAACGAAAAGAGAGAGAGAGAGAGAGAGAGAGAGAGAGAGAGAGAGAGAGAGAGTTAAATCCCACTCGCTTCATGAATACACAAGGTAGCCATGCAAACCTTTATGCATCATTAATGTGCAGAACAGGCGTGCAATTCTGGGCTCTGACACACATACAAAAACACACACACATACAGATAACTACGTGTGTGTGTGTGTGTGTGTGTGTGTGTGTGTGTGTGTGTGTGTGTGTGTGTGTGTGTGTGTGTGTGTGTGTGTGTGTGTGTGTGTGTGTGTGTCTCTCTCTCTCTCTCTCTCTCTCTCTCTCTCTGTCTCTCTCTCTCTCTCTCTCTCTCTCTCTCTCTCTCTCTCTCTCTCTCTCTCTCTCTCTCTCTCTCTCTCTCTGTCTCTCTCTCTGTCTCTCTCTCTCTCTCTCTGTCTCTCTCTCTCTCTCTCTCTCTTTCTCTCTCTCTCTCTCTCTCTCTCTCTCTCTCTCTGTCTCTCTCAGTCTCTCTCTCTCAACCTCTCTCAACCTCTCAGTCTCTCTCTCTTTCTCATCCTCTCTCAGTCTCTTTTCCAATCTCTCTCTCTCTCCCCTCTATTTTTCCACTCCATATTCTTTCCACCAGACAAACCTTCGCCTCAATCCCCACACAGCAGCACAGAGGGAGAAAGAAGGCAGGTCAGTCAGCCCCTCAACCCCAAAGCCTCACGCAGCGGCCGCCAGCTCCGTTTTTCCCAGCAGCGCCGCATAAAACATAGACGTCCAGGGATCGGTCGGAGGCACACGAGGCAAGGCGTTCTCTCTGTGAAGTGGCGTGTGGATCATTTTTACCATCGAGGCCACTAATTGACTGAACGATTTCGGGACGCAGGTTGGTGAGGAAAGAGAAGCTGGGAGGCTCAAGCTCGCTGTACAGAGATGAAAAGTACTGAGAGGAAGGGAAGAGAGAGAGAGAGAGAGAGAGAGAGAGAGAGAGAGAGAGAGAGAGAGAGAGAGAGAGAGAGAGAGAGAGAGAGAGAGAGAGAGAGAAAGAAAGAAAGAAAGAAAGAAAGAAGGAAAGTCAGACGGCAAGAGAAAGATGGAGAGAGAAAGGTGGAAGAAAGAGAAAGAAGAAGAAAGAGAAACAAAGAGAAAGAAGGAGAAAGAAGAGAAAAAAGAAAAGAAAGAAAGAAGGGAAAGAAAGAAAAATAGACAGAAGGAGACAGAGACATACCCAAACAGACAGATACAGACAGACAGACCGATAGACAGACAGACAGACACATAAATCTCATAATACCCTTTGGCAGTAATTAATTAAACGAATACCTGATGAGTCGAGGCCACGGAAGATGATTAAAAATGTACTGAACAAAAATTAATAAAAGAATCGAGATCTTTGTAACTTCATAATATCACAAAGGTAAAACAAAGGATATAGTTCAATGTGAAAGTATTGATTTAGAGCCTCTTGTCTGTAATTCATCTTCTTACCTTGAAAAAACAGTATAATTCTTTCGTTCACCTGCTTATAGACTCATCCACGTTCAGTCATCTCTCTTCTCTTCACTTTCCCTTTTTAAATGCTACGTTCTTTATATCCCTTCCAAATAAGTCTTTCTTCAGTATACATCCTTCATTATATCTCACTCCACTGCTGCTTGCTAATACTCACACATCCACGTTCAATCATCATCTTTTACTCATTTCCTTACTTTTCCTTTTTAGATGCTACGTTCTTTATATTCCTTCCCATCAAGCCTTTCTTCAACGTACATATTTCATTATATCAGCTACATAAGCCTCTACCTCCAATATTTGCTTATAATCCATATCTCTCTCTTCTATTCACCTCACTTTCCCTGTATATATAAATGCTACTTTCTTTATAATCCCTCCCAGTAAGCCATTCTTCAACGTACGTCATTCATTATATCAACTACATCAACCTCTCCCTCCATTGCTGACGCTCTTTGAAGTGAAGCCCAGTACCCGGTTTTAGCTTTTTTGTAACCTGAATGCACTGATTTTTTTGCCGGTAAATCAGAGCTCACTAAGAGTCCTAAATCTCTCTTACATCTGAACCTGCGAAAGGGGAAGCCATTCAGAAGAAAAAAAAAGCATATGAGGGGTTGTGTCTTCCTTCACTCAGTATGCAGTACTTCCTGACACTAAATTCCAAATGCAACTTCCCCGCCTAATCATACACGTCAAGTTCGCCCTGCGTCTCGTGATCTGGTCTAATGAGTCTGCCAACCTTGCCATCATCCTCCAATTTCCTCACAGCCACTACTTACTCCCAGATCATTGACCCCTCACTGAACCCCGTGGCACCGTTGATCAGCACCCTCTGTTTCCTGCAACTAATGACTCTAATCTAGTTCAGGAGTTTTCGTGAGCCTTTACCTCTTTTTATCAGACAGTTGAGGTACATTATCGAACTTACTTCTATCATATTTTACCCCCGCTACGTTATATTATCGAACCTACTTCTCTCATATTTCGCCCCCGCTAACCTGTCTTCTACACGTCCTCTCTCTCACCCTTGCTGTGTATACCAACTGCAGTGATGAACGTTGACTCACCCTTCACCCCTCGCCCCTTCGCTCCCTCCCCTCGGCGGCGCTCTCCGTCCACCTGATATGATTAACCTTTCTCCTTTCCTTCCCGGCTCATTCCTGTCTTCCCAATCTTCGGTTTTCATCTCGTCCAGTCCATTAAGCCAAAAATTCTTTCCCTCTCCCTCTCCCTCTCTCTCTCTCTCTCTCTCTCTCTCTCTCTCTCTCTCTCTGGGGTTAATCTCTATTCGGGCAAAGTTCAGCATCACGTTCAATTACACGCTGGTTTCTCGTTGATTCAAGAGACGATCACCCCAGAGTTACAATACTGCTTCTTCTCCTCCTCCTCCTCCTCCTCCTCCTCCTCCTTCTCTTCCTATTAACCGCCCGCCAACTCAGAATAAAAGATAAGATCCATGCACGAGGGCAGGAAATTCCGGTCGCAGTTCAGTGGTCTATATAAGCCCCGTTTCTCAGCCCCTTTCCTCTCTCTCTTCCCTTCTTTACCTCCCTTCCCTCCCCCCTTCCTCACCCCCTTCCTCTCTCTCCTTCCTTCTTTTCTTCCCTTCCCTCCCCCCTTCCTCAGCCCCCTCCTCTCTCTCCTTCCCTCTTTTCATCCCTTCCCTCTTTCCCCTCCTTCCTCCCCTACCCAACCCTCTATAGTTCCCTTCCTCAGCCACCCCTTCCTCACCCCCTTCCTCTCTCTCTCTCCGTCCCTCTTTACCTCCCTTCCCTCTAAAGTCTTTACCCTCCTTCCTCCCCTCCCCAACCCTCTATAAGTTCCCTTCTTCAGCCTCCCTCCAAGCCCCTTCCCCTCTCTCTCTCCTTTTTTACTTCCCCATCCTTCCTTACCCAACCCTTTTTACTCCTTATCCTAGCCCTACCATACCCTTTCTATCCTTCCCTCTTTATCCTCTTCCTCCCCTTCCCAGTCCTGCATACGTTCCCTTATCCTAACCATTCTCAGTCCCCTTCCTTCCCTCCAACGCCCCCTTCCCTTCCTCCCCTACCTCCCCTTACCTCATCCCCTTTCAACCCTCTATACATCCCCTTATCCTAGCCACTCTCAAGCCTCCTTCCTCCTTACCCCCCTTCACTACCGTTCCTTCCCACCCCATCCCCCTCTTGGATCAGGTTCAGGAAGCCACTAATGGGATTCAAGGGAAAGCCGCGAGCCACTAACGACGTCATGCTACGTCACACGCGTACAGAGTTGATGACGTCAGCACCGCGTCACCGCTTACTCATGCTGCGTCCGGAGGGGAAAAGAGTGAGGCTGGGAGAGGGTAGAATGGAGGGAGAGAGGCAGAGAGAAGAAAAGAAGGGAGTGAGAGAGGGAGACAGGGGGAGAGTGAGAGATGGAAAGTGCAAGAGTGAGGCGAGGAGAGGGAAAGATGGAGAGAAAAAGGCAGACAGGAGAAGGAAAAGGTGAGGCAGGAAGAGAAGAAGAAGAGGGAGAGAAGGAGAGACAAAGGAGAGGAAAAGATGGAGAGAGGAATAAGAAACGGTGAGGAGGGGATAGAGAGAAAGAGGGA
>NC_066542.1:7982162-8094662 GCF_024679095.1 Eriocheir sinensis | reverse complement strand
TACTGCCAGACTTATACCTATAGCAACGCCGTCCCCTAACATGCCCCAGTGCTAGCCACAGGTACGCCCGCCGCTCCTGTATAAACACACTCGCTCGGGATGCTCCACAGATAAGAGCGACCTCCCGCGGGTGCCTGCTTTGCTTGGGTCAGGCCTCAAGCGGCGATACAAATACTCCGCAGGAAACCCCACTGTGTCTACGCGTGCTGGCAACGACTACCAAGGATTTCTATTTAAGCTTTACTATACTGCTCAGGTCCTAATGCAAGAGTTAACGGGTAGCATCATTTTTTCATCCCTTTCAGTAGTAAACCTCGAAACTGCCGTCTTTCGGTTTTTCCTCCTGTTCACAACTTCATAAACTCTGCTGAGGGAGGAGAGAATATCATTACATTTCTTGGACCAATGGTGAAATGTTCTTGTGGAAGCTTCTTTTATCAATTTGGGTACGTAGAATAATACTTCTTTTTATCCTTGAAATGCTTCCTTTACCGATGAAAACACACTAGTATGATCAAAGAAAGAAAGAAAGAAAGAAAGAAGGGAAATAAAAAAAGAGAAACACACACACACACACATACGCAGCACACCTCTCTCTCACCCCCTCCCTGAAACAGCCCAGCAGAAGCAGACAGGTGCGGGTATACACATTTGACAGCCTACTTATCTTCCTCCCTCACTCAAAGCAATGCCACACACGTTCAAACTCCCCATTTCTCGGAGGTGTTTTTTCTGATGTTCAAGGTAACGTTAACTTTTTGCTGCTTCTTTGATACTCGTAACTTATTTGAGGCGTTTGCACTAGGAAGATGATTTTTATATTTGTGTTTTTATTTTATTTTATTTTTCCTTTTTTTCTTTTTCTTATGAGAGAGGAGGACGGAGGGAAGGAAGGAAGGAAGGAAGGAAAGAAAGAAAATTAGAAAGAAAAGAAAGAAAAAAGGAAAAAAGAAAGAAAAGAAGGAAAATAAGAGAGAGAGAGAGAGAGAGAGAGAGAGAGAGAGGAGAGACGAGGAGACGAATTAGCTGCTAACGACTAAGGTGTTTACACGAACTGATTGAAATGTGATGGGTACACACACCTGCGTGGAGGGTGGGGAGGGGGAGGGGGAGGGGGAGGGAGGAATAATGAAAAAGGAATATTAGCAAAGAGAGGAGGAAGAGGGCGAAAAGGAGGTCGAGGAAGATGAAGGGTGTGAGTGGAGAGGAGGGAGGAGAGGAAAGGGGAAGAAGAGGAAAGGAGGGAGAAGAGGAAGAAGGCGAAGAAGGAAGAGGATGAGGAGTAAGAGTAATGGAGAGGCATGCAGGAGAGATATGAGGAGGAGGGAGGGAGGAGGAAAAAGGAGGAAGGAGAAAGCATGAGAGAGAAGGAGAGGGGGAGGGAGGAGAGAAAAAGTAAGTAGGAATATCATTGAAAAAGGACGTCGAGGAGGAAGAAGGGTCATGAGAGGAGGGAGAGAGGAGGAAGGAGGAAGGAAGGAGAGAAAAGGAAAAAGAACTATCAACAAGGAGAGGAGAAAGAGGAGTAAGGGAAAGGGTGGAAGGGCAGGGGAGAGAAGTGGAGTAGGAAGACGGGGAAGAGGAGGAGGAAAGGAGAAGTAAAGAAGGAAAAGGAGGAAAAGGAAGGGGATGAGAAGAAGGGATGGAGTGCAGGGAAGGGGAGGGAAAAGGAGGAGGATAGGAGAAGTACAGGAGGAAAAGGAAGGGGATGAGAAGAAGGGATGGGATGCAGGGAAGGGGAGGGAAAAGAAGGAGGAAAGGAGAAGTAAAGAAGGAAAAGGAGGAAAAGGAAGGGGATGAGAAGAAGGGATGGGGTGCAGGGAAGGGAAGGGAAGAGGAGAAGAAAAGGAGAAGTAAAGGAGGAAGAGGAGGAAAAGGAAGGGGATAAGAAGTAAGGGTGGGGGTAGAAGGGAAGGGAAGGGTAGAAGCGATGAAGGGAACACCTAAACACTGGCCAGCACTCTCAGTACCAAACTCGTAGGTGTGTGTTTGTGTGCGCCGCGCCAGGTAAACTGTGAGGCCCTTGCATAGCGTCACCACCACCACCACCACCACCACTACTGCTATACCACCGTTGCCAACACCACCACCAACCTCACCGCCACCACCACCACCACCACCACCCCCACCATCACCACCACCACTATTGCTAAACCACCACTGCCAACAACACCACCAACCTCACCGACTCCCTTCAGCATCGTATACCATCTCCCACCATCACCACCTCCACCACTACCACCACCACTGCTAAACCACCATTGCCAACACCACCACCAACCTCACCGACTCCCTTCAGCATCGTATACCATCTCCCACCATCACCACCTCCACCACCACCACCACCACTGCTGTACCACCGTTGCCAACACCACCACCAACCTCACCGACTCCCTTCACCCTCGTATACCACCCGCCACCATCACCATCATCGTCACCTCCACCATCATTAGACCATCTGTCACCATCACCATCGCTACATCACCGCCACCACCACCACCACCGCCCTCACATCCGTCACAGCTGATTACACAATTGCTATCAGTGAGTGCAAAGATAATTATGTCACAGTCGTCATAATTATGTCAAAGTAAAGCGTGTGTCATTATAAAGACATTACCATCTATATTAAGCATTACGGTCACTAATGCTACCACTACTACTACTATTACTACTACTACTGTTATTACTACTACTTCTATTTCTACCCCCTACTAATACCCTCCTCCTTTTTTTCTTCTTTCCTCTCCTCCTCTTTTTTTTCATTCTTTTTTTCCTCCTCTTTTTTCCTCTTTCCTTCTCTTTCTCTTTCTCCTTCTCCTCCTCCTTTTCCTCTTCCTCTTCCTTTTCGTCTTCCTCTTCCTCTTCCTTCTCCCACTTTTTTTTTTTTTATTTTTTTTTTTACGTTGTTGCCTATTGCGCCGGTAGGCATCTTCCCGGTAGGGCCTGATGGTCGGCCCAAGGCTTCTTGCAGGTGGGGCGTGATGGTCGGCCCAGCCCGTTCTGGCGCAGGCGAGTGTTTATAGTGGCGCCATCTTGCATTGGCTCATGCTGCCCCCCGGAACTCGTTCTTGATTCGCTTGGACGGCTTCCTCTAGAGTCCGGGTTGATGGGTGGTCTTCAGGACAGCATGTGGGTAGTTTTAAGCCACTCGGCGGTGACCGAAAAATCCGAGTGGTAGCGTGGGGATTCGAGCCCGCGTCGTCCATCACGCGGTGAATGTGGGCCCAGTACGCTACCACTTCGGCCACCGCCTACCCTTGACTACTACTACTACTACTACTACTACTACTACTACTACTACTACTACTACCACTACTACTACTACTAAGATTAACCGGCGTCAGGGTTCTTTTGGCAGTGAGGAAACACGATTTAAAGTTCCTGCAAACTCATTTCTTGTTTACCCGGTTTCCTAAAGTCTCGGGGCTCCATCTCGCCCTTGCAATTGTTTTCCTTCCTTCTTTCTCTTCTGCCTCTAAACAATTCATTATTATCCTTCTTTCCTCTTCTTAAATAACTTTCATCCGCGTCTCTCTCTCTCTCTCTCTCTCTCTCTCTCTCTCTCTCAATAATTTTTGCCTGCGATTCTCAGTATTTTCATTAGCTACCCTTCTGTTTATCTCTCATTGTCTCTCCTTCTTCTTCCTCCTCCTTTCTTAAACTCTTTTCTTTTTTTTCTTTCTTCATTTTTTCTTTTTTTTTCTTCATTTTTCTTTCTTTTTTTCTTTCTTTTCATTTTTCTTTCCTAACCTCTTTCTTCTGTTTTCGGCGATTCTCAGTATTTTCATGAGCTACCCTTTTGTGTATCTCTCATTGTCTCTCCTTCTTCTTCCTCTTCCTCTTTTCTCAACCTCTTTTCCTCTCTGTGTTTTTTTCCTCCGAAGCAAAACAAGTGAGTGTTTTTTCCGCTTCACTAATTTGTCGGGACGGAGGAAAATTTGCTGCCTGTCAAGAGAAACTAATTGAGGAGGAAACTTTCTGATACACGCATGAACCAACAGCGACGACGAGGCGGCACCATATCCTTAAAACATCCCGGTGCCTACATACATACACCCATTTGACAAGGCTTTCGTAGGATATCCGGGTATTTGCATCGGTACTTTTATGACCCTATAGTCTTCCTAATATGTCGAGGTCAGTCTTGCGTAGGCTCCCGCGGGTCCTTTCCTCCCCTCTGCTCTGCCACACTGTCCCAACGCCTATCCCTTCCTCTCATATGTTGTCTATAGCTTACATATGACCGGCCTCGACATTTTTGGAAGACTATAGTGGTACGCAACGTTGCCAGATTGTCGTACTCAGCCGCTTATATTTCCCGACTTCCTACCCCCAAAACTGTCTTCTGGGCTCCAATAGCGAAACTCATTTATAGTTATCGTTAAAAGAGTTAGATCCTGATGTTTCCTGGCAATAGTTAGGCGTCAGAAACCGGTAAATACTATGCTCTGAGTACGATAATCTGGCAGGAGCAGTAAGTAGCGGGCTTTTTTTTTTTTCATTATTGTTTTCTTTTTTTACGCCTTTGAACCGTCTCTCTGCTGTAAAAAAAAATATAAAAAATACGGTGAGTGGTAGCTGGACCTTTCTTCTGTGCCCTGAGCCTAAAGCAACACTCATTAGAACCCGATTGATCCCCTCTTCGACCTTTGGAAATAGCTGATGTGAGAGCCGGTAGCGTCTGAGCATACCGACCCCATGAGCCCTGTAGCCGAGGGGAAGGAGGGAGAGGCAGATGAAGGGGTGAGGAACGAGAGGAAAGGGACGAGAAAATAATGGTTGGATGATGAGGGGAATTAAGGAACATGACGCGGACAGGAATGAAATTAGAAAAGAATGGGATGGAGGAATGATGGAGGAGGAGAAGGACGAGGAGGAGGAGGAGGAACAACAAAGGGAAGAGGAGGGAGGAGGAGCAACTAAGAGGAGGAGAAGAAGGAAGAGGAGTAGCAACAAGAGGAAGAAAAGAAGAAGGAAGAGCAACAAGAGGAAGAAGAGGAAGAGGAACAACAGGAGAAAGAGGCAGATGATCAAAAAGAGGAAGAGGTGAAGAAGAAGCAACAAGGGGGAGGAAAAGAAAACACAGAAGAAGAAGGAGTCACAGTCACAAAAAAAATATATGAAAATGAATAGCCGAATGTTTTTGCTACAGAGGAAGAAAAGGAAAGGAAAGAAAAAGAGAAGAAAGGAGAGGAGAGGAGAGGAAACTAAAGAAAAGGAAAGGAAACGAAAGGAAAGGAAAGGAAAGGAAAGGAAAGGAAAGGAAAGGAAAGGAGAGAAGTGGAGAAGAAAGAAGAGGAGAGGAGAAGAGAAGAGAGGAGAAGAGAGAAGAGAAGAGAAGAGAAGAGAAGAGAAGAGAAGAGAAGAGGAGAAGAGAGGAGGTAACCGCTGCCCTTGAGCTCCGTAACTAAAGTCTTGTCAACCATCTTCACCTCACACCCAGACACAACATTCCACCCAAGAGAAAGAAGAGGAAAAGGATAAGCGGGAGACAGATAAAGAGAAGGATAATGAGGAGTAGCAAGAAGAAGATGAAAAGAATATAAATGAAGAGAAGGATAATCACCTCGGTAAATGTCAAAAGAAATAAAAGAAATATGATATACGAGGCAAAGAAAGAGAAGAATAATGAGGAATAGAAAGACGAGAGGAGGAGAATGAGAATTACCTCCCCCCCCCCCTCTCTTCCCATCTCCATTACCCATCCCAAGAAAAAGGAAGAGAAAAATTAAAAGGGAAGACAAAGAAAATGAAGGAAAATGTCAAAATGAGGAATAGAAGACGGAGGGTGAAATGCAGGAAAAGGAGGAAAAGATGAATGAAAAGGAGGAAAAAGAAGAATCACCTCACTCCACACTTAGCACCCATCCCTAGAGAAAGAAAAGGAAGAGGAAAAGGGGAAAGGAAAAGGAGGAAAAGGTGAATGAAAACGAAGCAAAAATAAGAATCACCTCCTCTTTTTTTCCCCTTTATATGGCTCCTCTTCCTCTTTTTTATTCTCCTTCTCCTTCTCTTCCTTTTCCTCTTCCTTTTCCTCTTCTTTTTCCTCCTCCTTCTCCTTCTCTTCCTTTTCCTCTTCCTTTTCCTCTTCTTTTTCCTCCTCCTTCTCCTTCTCTTCCTTTTCTTCTTCCTTTTCCTCTTTCTCCTTTTCTCCTCCTCCTTCTTCTCCTTCTTCCTTCTCTTCCTCTTTCTTTTCCTCTTTCTTCTTTTTCTCTTTTTCCTCCTTCTCCTTCTCTTCCTTTTCCTCTTTCTCTTCCTCTTTCTTTTCCTCTTTCTCCTTTTTCTCTTTTTCCTCCTTCTCCTTCTCTTCCTTTTCCTCTTTCTCTTCCTCTTTCTTTTCCGCTTTCTCTATTTTCTCTTTTTCCTCCTCCTTCTCCTTTTCTTCCTTTTCCTCTTCCTCTTCCTCTTTCTTTTCCTCTTTCTCCTTTTTCTCTTTTTCTTTCTCCTTCTCCTTCTCTTCCTTTTCTTCTTCCTTTTCCTCTTCCTTTTCCTCTTCCTCCTATTCACCCATCTCCTTCACCCCAACCATCACCACCCCCCCACCATTCTCAAAGCACCAAGCATAGGGCCTCAAGGTAAGCTTAGCACCCCCCCCCCCCTCCCACACCAGCACCAGCAGCTCTTCTCCCATCTCTCCCCGAGGCTCAAGAATTCCTTTCTCGCGTTCTTTGTGTCTCGTCCTCTGCCGTCCGTCTCCTCATCGACCCGCCCCGCTCTCCGTCCTCCCCCAAATTATGTTCGACTCGGGTGTTTTGCTGCAGTTGTGTTCTTGCCGCGCGCCGCCTCGGGATAAAGGGGAAGGAAGGGGAAGAAGCTGAAGCAGTGTAATGAGCTTAGTTTGGGAGCGTGGCTATGTAGACTGTGTTATTCTTGTATCATTCCCCGTTATGGTCATTATTAGCAGTAGTATTAGTATTGCTGTTATTCTATTATTTCAGTTATTATCATCATCGTTATCGCTTTTATCATCAAGAAGCTAAAGCAGTATAATGAGCTTAGTAGCAGTGGAGGTGTTCGCAATAGTTGTAGTGGCATTATTAGTGATGGTAGTGGTATTCGTAGTCGTAATAGTAGTAGTAGCAGTAGTAGTAGTAACAGTAGTAGTAGTAGGGGGGTAGTAGTAGCGGGGTGGGGCCAATGAATTGCTTTGTGAAAGGATATGAGAGAATATACCGCTCACAACGCAACTCTAATAGATGGAGGCCCGTTTAAGTTAAAGTAGTAGTAGTAGTAGTAGTAGTAGTAGTAGTAACGGTGGTAGTAGTAATAGTAGTAGTAGCAGTGTCAGAAGCAGTAGAAGCAAAAGCAATAGCAAGACTGATAGTAGCTGGGTGTTAAATAAAAAACGGGTCACCACTTCCCAAAAAACAGATGAACAAATACCAACTGGCGAGAGGCACACAGCTCTTACCACCGTCCGGGGGAAGGGTCAAAACAAAACTGCGTCACAGCCACCAAAGTTTGAAAACACTGGAATAGAGGATTTGCACGGGAACAAAGGGAGTAGTGACGGTGTGGAGAAGGCTCGTGTCCTCAGCGGTAGTATTTTTTTTTATAGTAGAATAGCACCAGCGGAAGCGAGGGCGGAATATAGACAAAACTAAGAAGGGAACAATGGCCCGATTACTGGTCATGACAACGAACGCCTAACACAATAATGAATGGCTTCTTATGAGGCTATTATATTATCGAGACACCTCTCCAAACGATTCTGACCCTCTTTTTTGGACTACTCTCACTGTCCACTATTTGCAGAAGCAGCGCCAGCATTTTTTTTGTTTGTTTCTTCCTTCTTTTTAGCTCTCAAATTGTCCCCTTTACTGTAAAAATGCTGGTGGGGGTGTTGCGCTAAGCTTACCTTGAGGCCCTTTGCTTGGTGCTTTGAGATCGGTGATGGGTGGGGGTTTACTGTAAAATGTTAGTCATCTTCCAACCTCCCGCTTGTACGAGAATTGATATCGACGGTTCACTTTCTGAGATCGGTAGGACATCTTACAACCACTATGAATTAACACCTCATCTCTCTCATTCGATTTCTACGCCTTTAAGCTTCAAAATCAATACCCTGAGCCTCTACTAGCATGCCAAGCCCCACAAGCAACTCTCAATCATCGAACAATACAACCACTTTGGAATTAACACCTCATCACACATTCGATTTCTACGCCTTTAAGCTTCAAAATCAATACCCTGAACCTCTACTAGCATGCCAAGCGCCAAAACCAACTCTCAATCATCGAACAATATAATACGATACAGCTCAGTCGCGCGTGCTGACAATCCTTCCTTCCAGCTCTCCTCCCCTGGCTGGCTGGACGCTCGGGATTATGACAGATTGAAGGTCGTGAAGAAACAGGGAGAAAGGCGTGGTGCAGCGAGGGGCTTCGTCACGGGAAGTGCCGGAGGGAATAGCCAATCTTGCTTTGACTGAGTGTGACGCCGGCGGTGGGGAATGAGTTCATGGGGTGTCTGCCGAGCGTCAAACCGAGAAGGAATAGTCTTGTTGGGGGAGGAGTCTGCGCCGTCATGGAACTGTTTAACGCGGCGGCTTTTCCAGGAATAGAACTGAGAACTCGTGTCCTCCTTTACCTCTGTTTTTTTCCCTCGCTTTTTCTCTACGTATATACACGAATTGTATATTTATTTTTGTATGTCCACTCCCCCCCCCCCCTCCTCTTCGTAACTTCCCCCCCCACTTTTCTAATAAATATCTGAATTTGATTTGGTGGTCGTCGGCGTGTTTGACCGTGACAAGGCGGATTCGTAGTCAGTAAACCAAGACACTGTTTACAACGCTATGACTTACTAAAGCTGTTGTATTCAGTAATGGAAGCAGATCAAGGAAAAAAAAAAAAAGAGACAAAAAGACAAAAACAGGACGCTAAAACACGACTCCTGCAAAAGAAAACGGAACTGAGTGGCCAGAAAAGTGGATATTTTTTTAGGATTTCAGCGTGAGGGAAACAATAATTGGAAAAAGTTGGAAAGTTTCGTTTAGTCGGCGCAACATCTCTGTGGTCATATGCCGGAGAGAGACAGGAGGGGGAAGGAATTATAGGAGAAGGAAACAGATCCCAGGAGACGGGACACAACCCCCGATTAATACCTGGTACCCATTTACTGCTGGGTGGACAGGGGCGTAGGGAATCGGAAACACAATAATGGGATGAATCATGACCTCTCTGTAATGAATGATAAGCCAATGAGACAGAGAGGTCGATCTTTGTTTTTCCTATACAAGAGACAGACCGTGGACAAAACAAATACATATACACACTTCAATACATGCCAGCAATGCACCCGTTTGACCTTTCACTGGAAATTACTAATACAAATCAAAACAGTCAAGGTTAAATTAGCAATTGAAAATAACATACAACTATTGCGGGAAACATAAAACTGATTGAACGCATCGTGGCAAAATTCGTTTCAGTTAAAGTGCCATACATCAGCCGTGGTGGTGTGTGGAGGGGAAGGGGAAAGGGGGGAAGGGAGGGCGGGTGTGTGTGTGTGTGTGTGTGTGCGTGTGTGTGTGTGGCCAATCCCCTTACACGGTCTTCAGGTAGGGTACACAGGTAAACTCAGACGATGGGAATCAAACACCTTCCCTTTTTCCCCTCCCTTCCCCACCCTCACCCTCCCCATCCCCGCTAACCCACTCCTTCCTTCCCCCAGCAAGGCCCAGAGTGACCCACCAGTGCCCGAAACCACCCCTGCCATCCCACACCTTACCTCCCCTACGCCCCATCGCCCCCATCCCCCCCATGCTCGTCCTCATCAGGTGCCCATCCACTAAACTTCCGCACGGCACCTGAATGGCTCGTTAGGTTCTCAGTGCCTGAACAAAGCCCATTTTTAACACGACGTACTTTTTTTTATCAGGGCTGCCCAAGATGCTTACGGTCAATTTTCCCGGTAAAGGATTAGTAAGGGCCGCGGATGTTGCCTGCTTGTTGAGAAAGGAAAAGAGGAAGGAAAGGAGAAGAAAAGGAAAATGAGGTGTATAGAAGAATGGTGTGTTTTAGAATGAGATAAATGGAAGAATAGAATTTGGGGGGTCTAGCAAGAAGGAAAACAAGATAAATATAAGAATACAATGTTTGAGAATGAGATAAATATAAAAATGGCATGTTTCTTGGTCTAGCAAAAAAGAAAACAAGGTGAATAGAAAAAAATGGAATGTTTCTTGGTATAGCAAAACAAAGTGTAACGCCTCAGAAAGGTAACTACAACATATTATTGAGATTTCAAGTAACAAACATACGCATATATAAGGTTAAGAGAAGCTGGGAAAGGGGAGAAGAGTCACGGTGATGTTGATTGTTAGTGAAAATATCTCAAACTTAAAAAAAAAAAGCAAAATAAAAACAATATATTTCTTCCTCTATCAGGACACCTCTCCTCCCAAAATTGACCTCTCTTTTTGGCCACTCCTTTGACCTCTATTCAGGAGCAGTAAGTAGCGGGGTTTTTTTAATATTTTTCTTTACGCCCTTGAACTGTCTCCTTTGCTGTAAAATAATAATAATAATAATAATAATAATAAAAACAATGCATGACAAAAAAAAATCGAATCATAAACAAAATAAAACGTGTGTAAATATGACGTTTAACAAACACAACGGTTCCTTCACGGTGGGAGCACAAATGACGTCGACGAACCTTCCCAGTATAACGCCCCACTTCGAACCCCGGCGACCCTTCAACCCTCCCCGCCTCCCCCACCCTCCCGCCGCTCCCTTCGCCTTAAATACACCTGTCGTGCCACCTCGGCGTCGCACTAATTAAGCCCAGCGACGCAATGTTCCCCTTAAAATTGAGGGCTTTCCACGCGGCGCATTTCACCTCTCCACGGCTCGACTCTCCTCTCCTTGCCTTTCCGCTCCTTGCCTTTCCTCTCCTCGCTTCACCTCCTTTTCCAATTTTCACTACCCTCCTTCCTTTTCCTTTTCTTTTTCTCTGTTCAATCCTGTCCTTTCCTCTCATTTCCACTCCTTTCCTCTCCTCGCTTCGCTTCCTTTTTCAATTTTCCCTACCCTTCTTCCTTTTCTTTTTTCTTTTTTTCTGTTCTGTCCTCTCCTTTCTTCTCCTTTCCTCTCTTCATTTTCACATCTACCCTCCCTTCTATCCTTTTCTTTTTTCTCTTTTTTTCTGTTTTCCTCTCCTTTTCTCTTTTCCTCTCCTTTCTACTCCCTTCCTCTCTTCATTTCCACATCTACCCTCCCTTCCTTCCTTTTCTTTTCTCTTTTTTTTTTTTGCTCTTCTCTCCTTTTCTCTCCTCCTCTCCTTCCACCAAATGATTTCTCCTTCCTTCCTTTCCTCTCCCCTTCCTTCACTACATAATTTCACCTTTCCTCTCTTTCAGCAATATAGGTTTACCTCTCTCCTTTCCTCACCCCTCCTTCCATTACATAATTTCATCTTTCCTCCTCTTCTCTCTTTCCTCTCCTCTCTTTATAGTCAACACCTCTCTCCTCCACTTCTCTTCTTCCACACCATAACTTTACATGTCTTCTCTCCTCTCCTTCCTTCCACGATAGAATTTGTCCTCTCATCTCCTCCTACCTCTCCTCTTCTCTACTCTCTTTCAAAGCTAACACCTCTCTCTCTCTCCTCTTCTCTTCTTCCACACCATAACTTTACATGTCTTCTCTCCTTTCTCTCCTTCCTTCCACGATAGAATTTGTCCTGTAATCTTCTCTCCTCTCCTCTCTCCTCTACGATATTACTTAACACCCTCCTCCTCCTCCTCCTTCTCCTCCTCCTATATTCCCTCCAACGAAAATATTTATCCAGTGTCACATATGAAGTCTTTACACGCACGGGAGTAATCTGTTGTCTGTCCCTCCGGCCCGTTTATTCCTTCCATGGGCACTCGACGGTACGGACTCACCCACACCCGCCGCCCCCCGCCTCTTGCACCTTCCCTTCGCACACTCTTCTCGCAAATGAAACTATTCACCTGGTCTCGCCTCCAGGTATGTGCAGGAATAATTTACCAGTATACATTCACCACAATTCAAAAAGATGTGTGTGTCTGTGTGTGTGTGTGTGTGTGTGTGTGTGTGTGTGTGTGTGTGTGTGTGTGTGTGTGTGTGTGTGTGTGTGTGTGTGTGTGTGTGTGTGTGTGTGTGTGTGTGTGTGTGTGTGTGTGTGTGTGTGTGTGTGTGTGTGTGTGTGTGTGTGTGTGTGTTCTTATGCTCCCTCTTTTCTTTTCTTTTCGTATCTCTTGCCTCCTCCTTCTTCTCCTTGTCATTCTTCTTCTTCTTCTTCTTCTTCTTCTTCTTCTTCTTCTTCGGTTTCGTTTTCTTTTCTCTTCTTTTCTTTCTTTTTTTCTTTCTCCTTTTCATTCTCTTTTTCTTCTTTTTTTTTCTTCTCCTCTACATAATCATCACTCTTATTCTTAATCTTCTCCTCCTTCTCCTGATCTTCTCCTCCTCCTCCTCCTCCTTCCCTTTCTCTTCTTCCCTTTCCTCCTCCTCCTCCTCTTCTTCATTCCTCCTCCTAATCATCATGTTCTCCCTTCGTCCTCCTCCTCTTCCACTTCTGCCTCCACCTGCTCTTCCACATTAGCTCTTCCTCCTCCTCTTCCTCTTCCTCATTCTCTTTCCACACCTCTTCTTCCTCATCACCATTACCCTCATCACCATCATCACCATTCTCATTTTGCTCTTTCTGGTCGTGCTTTACATTTTTTTTTTCTTCTTCTTTCCTTCCTTTTTTTTATGTATGCAAACTTTTTTTCTTCTTTTTTCCTCTTTTCCTTCTTTTCTTCACTCAGGTTCTTTGGCCAGTCACTTACCGTTCTTGTCTTCGCTTCTCTTAAAAAGTGTTCCAATGTTCTCCGTTCCCCGCTGTCTGCTTCCATTAACTCGTAACTCCCTTTTTCGCATTTAGAGAAGTTTGCCATTTTAATTTATGTCACTTCATGTACTTCTTAGTAATGATTTAAATTCTTCTTTGTCATTTCATTTTCCGATTAGTACCTTTTGTTTTATTACGATCATTCTAATTTTATCCTTTATTTCAGCATTTGTATTCTTTAAAGATTTATTTTTTTACATTTTTACCACATTTTTATCATATTTTTGTCACATTCTTGTCCATTATATTTTTTATCAGTCATTCTAATTTTATCCTTTATTTTATCATTTGTATTCTTTATAGATTTTTTTTTACATTTTTAGCACATTTTTATCATATTTTTGTCACATTATATTTCTTTATCAGTCATTCTATTTTCATCCTTTTCATCGTTTTTATTTGCTGTATATCAAGGGAGTTTTCTGAGTATCACATTCTGCCATTTTTTTCACATTTCTATTGCCTTTCACCGTCTCCATTTTTTCCCGAGTTTTCTTTTCCATTTTTCCCGCTCCTTCTCTCCCTCTCCTGCGACCTTCCTTTCTCCGCGCCGCCTCATCAAGATCCTGGTCCCGAAATCCTTCTTGTAATTCGATGCCCACCGATCCTTTGACCAATCCTTCTCGTCCTTACCGGGTTATAATATTTTTCTTTTTATTTTCTCTTCCTCCACTTCGCTAATTCGATAGGTGTCAGGTAGATGGTATGATGTTTTTTTTTTGTTATGTTTTTCGTCTTTCATTGTCTTGTGTTTTTCCTTCTCCCTCTTCTTCTTCTTCTTCTTCTTCTTCTTCTTCTTTTTCTTTTTCTTTCTCTTTTTCTTCTTTTTTTCTTCTTCTTTTCTTCCTCCTCCTTCTCCTCCTCCTCCTCCGTGTCATCCAACCTCTTCTCCTCTGTCACCTCCATCTTAATCCTCCTCCAACATAACTTAATCCTCCTCCTCCTCCTCCTCCTCCTCCTCTTCTTCCTCCTCCTCCTCCTCCTTCTCCATATCTCTCGTTCCCTCAATCTAATTTTTCTCTTTCTCGTCTTTCAACATTAATTTTCTTTAATATTATTCCCTTCATGTATTCTTCCAAAGTTTATCCTCACTCTCTTTTGTCCGGCTGTCCGACTCTCTCTCTCTCTCTCTCTCTCTCTCTCTCTCTGTCTCTGTCTCTGTCTCTGTCTCTGTCTCTGTCTGTCTCTGTGTCTGTGTCTGTCTCTGTCTCTGTCTCTGTCTCTGTCTCTGTGTCTGTCTCTCTCTCTACCCTCTCTCTCTACCCTCTCTCTCTACCCTCTCTCTCTACCCTCTCTCTCTAACCCCTCTCTCTCTAACCCCTCTCTCTCTAACCCCTCTCTCTCTCTCTAACCCCTCTCTCTCTCTCTAACCCCTCTCTCTCTAACCCCTCTCTCTAACCTCTCGGTCTCTAAACCCCATCTATCTCTACCCTCTCTCTCTCTCTCTCTACCCTCTCACTACCCTCTCTCTATCCCTCTCTCTTTGTGTATATCGGTAACCAAAAAAGGGTAAAGATAATTCAATTTCACCACATGTTAGGCATTAAGTTAACCCTTCAGCGAACAGCAAATTGACTGACGTGACCAGACTCGCGGCCCTTCACCGACTAACTGGATTGGCGAAGTTATGTTGCCCTTTATTTGTCCACCCGGCTCCGTGGCATCCGCAGGTGACACGCTGGACGGGGAGAAGGGCGCGGGGTGGGGTGGGGGGGCAAGAGAGCATGAGAGAGAGGAGCTGATCACGGGGATATGGAGGGTGAAATTCAAGCTTGGCACACCTGTTCGTTTGTTGTGTTGTAACTGTTGTGGATTGGTACAGAAAGGTTATTGGTTGGTACGGAAATAGAACGAAGAAATGAGTTGGTTAGTACACAAATAAAACGGAGAAATGATCGTAGAATGTTATGTTTTTCCAGACTTGCTCTACGTTCTTGAGAGGAAGTTAACTAATAGAACGAAGAAATATTCCACGCTTCCTTTACGTTGTTGAAAGGAAACTGATAAAGATATGAAGCAAAATTAGGAGTATCGATATTAAAGTATTAGTTCAGGCTTACTTTACGTTCTTGAAAGGAAATAAACTAAAAGAAGACAAAATATTAGGAGTGTTAAACTTATGGTAAAATGTTATTCCACGCTTCCTTTACGTTACTGAAGGGAAACTGATAAAGATATGAAGCAAAATTAGGAGCATCGAAATTAAAGTATTAGTCCAGGCTTACTTTACGTTCTTGAAGGAAATAAACAAAGAGATATTAGAGTAAAATGTTATGATGCCACGCTTGCTTTACGCTGTTGAAAGGAAACTGACAAAGGGATGAAGCAAAATTAGGAGCATCGAAATTAAAGTGTTGTTCCAGGCTTACTTTACGTTCTTGAAGGAAATAAACAAAGAGAAATTAGAGTAAAATGTTATGATGCCACTCTTGTTTTACGTTCTTGAAAGGGAATATACAGAGAGAAGTGGCGCCCTGAGGAGTGTCAAAATTAGAGTAAAATGTTATGATGCCACGCTTGTTTTACGTCCTTGAGAGGGAATAAACGAAAAGATAAAAGAGAGAGTATAGAAACAGTTGGCGTCTCACAAAGAAATATACAGAAAAATTCAGATGAAAATGCTACTTAAATCATTTCTTCCATTGGTTGCAAATATGAAACAAAGGAAGAGAAAGCTCAGTAGGTCGCCATTAGTGTCATAATAAGCTAAATCAAACGTGAAAAGGCTAAATCAACGGCAAAAAGGCTAAATCAAAGGCAAAACGGCTTAAATAGAAGCAAATCGCGACCTCAAGAAGTAAAAACATAAAGCAAAGGCCAACAAATAAAATGCAAAACAAGGGACACAAAGGCAAGGTCAAAGTCTAAAAAGCTAAATGAAAAAGCTATAAGAATCGTCGTATCAGTGGACTTATTACGAAATATTGCCAAGACGAGAGAATATGCAACAATGTATCACCTGATCATAGACCATAAAGCTAAATCAAAGGCTAAATCAAAGGCTAAAAGGCTAAATCAAAGGCTAAAAGGCTAAATCAAAGGCTAAAAGGCTAAATCAAAGGCTAAAAGGCTAAATCAAAGGCTAAATCAAAAGCTAAAAGGCTAAAATAGAAGCAAAACATCACCTCAAGGAGTAAAAACATAAAGCAAATGCCAAAGAATAAAATGCAAAACAAGAGGCGCAAAGGCTAATTCAAAGGCTAAAAAGCTAAATAAAAAATAATATAAGAATCGTCGTATCTGTGGACGAAATATTGCCGAGACTCGAAAATATGCAACTCTATCACCTGATCCTCGGCCGTAAAGGGAAACATAAGCACGGAGCAAGTTTAAGTGGCCGCCAGGAGTGTCGTAACCTTCTGCTCTTAAAGGAAAATGCAAATGAAAGCGAAGAGATAATGTCAGTCTTTACCCTCTGACATACTTATTTATTCACTTACTTAATTGCTTACTTACTTTGTGGTTTTAAAAGAAATATATCCAGGAGTAAGAAGCAAATTCAAGAGGTCAACTTAAGTATCCCGACCGTTGTTGTCTTGAAGGAAAATACAATGCAGAACTGAGATGGAGATGTCAGTGCTAAATCCTAAAACACCTATAAGTTTTGTGGCCTTTTAAGAGAAACACAAATCAGGTAAGATAGAAAACGTGGTTAGCATTTTTTTTACGTCAGAGAAAACGGTTCAAGGGCAACAAAAAGTGAAAAAAAAAAGCCCGCTACTCGCCGCTCCCATAAAAGATAAAAGTAAAGAGTAGCCAAAAAAGTACGCAATTTCGGGTGGAGAGGTAGGTGTCTTGCTACACTATTCTTGAAAGAGGTCAAATCATAAGCATACTTTTTTAACTAATTGGTAAATATGTAAAAACTTCATCATTCAACCCAAACGCTCCCCTTAAACAACAATCAAGATGCAAGATGAACACGTCACTCTTAACATTCTCTACTCCCTGAGACATAAACACAGCAACAAAGCAATACCAGGAGTTCACGTCGAGTAACCTAACATTTGCGGTCTTAAAACAACACATCACTGCGAGCCGGAATGAAGACGTCGCTCTTTCCCTGCCCGGCGGAGGTGAAGAGAACGAACAATGGACGCCTGCATGCTCAACTTATGTCCACGCCACCGCCGCAGCGCTAACCACAACTCAGCGGGCCATTGCGCCGTATGCAAATTGGACAGGAGTGAAGCTGGAGTGACTAATAAAAGCTGGTGAGCACGTCTTTCCCTCAGCGATAAAAATAACCCGACACCCTCAAAAGGAAGGTGTTACTGGTGTTGGTTAGCGCTGCCGAGAGTGTTTCTAATGTTGTTTTTTTGTGATGGTGGTGAGTGTTGAGGGAGATTTTTTTTTCTGTTTTGTGATGAGATGATGTGGTATTTTGTTTTAGGCAGGTAAGGTAAGGTAGGGTAAGGTAAGGTAAGGTAAGGTAAGGTAAGGTAAGGTAAGGTAAGATAAGGTGAGGGCAGGTGAGGTGAAGTGAGATGAGGCGAGGTCAGGTGAGGTGAGGTCAGGTGAGGTGAGGTGAGGCGAGGTGAGGTAAGGTGAGGTGAAGTAAGGTAAGGTAACGTAAGGTAGAGTAAGGTGAGGTGATGTAAGGTGAGGTGTGTATAGGATTAAGGGGTGACAGACAATCAGACAGAAGAGAGAAACAGACAAAGAGACAGACGAAAACAGACAGAGACAGGCAAATAGAAAGAGAGACATAGACAGACACATACAGGAAGAGGCAGAGACAGACAGACAGGAGACGAAGAAAAACACAGACAGACAGACAGAAAAGGAGACAAACAAAGACACAGACAGTAAGGGACACAGACGAGGAAAAAGACAGACAGAAACACAAACACACGGAGACAGACAGACAGAAAGAGACGAAAACTTACAGACAGACACACACACAGACCAGACCAGACAGACAGATAGAGGAGAGACGAGAAATGATTAAAAAAAACTAGACCCCTCCTTGTTTAATCTCAAAACTATCCTAATTAACCGAAAGATGAATTGAAAGGGACCACCCTCATCACCACCACCACCGCCGCCACCACTTAACCCACCATCATCTCCTAACAGCGCAAACTCTTCTCCCAACACATTCCTTTTATCTCCACAACAGTTTAATTATACCTTGCTAATCTTGGCCCAGATCCTATCTTAAGCAGTGTATATTCAGTTTTTTTCCTCCCTCATTCTCTTCCCTTTCCCCCCTTCCTTCCTCCATCCCTCCCTTCCTTCCTCCCTTCCTCCCTTCCTTCCTTCCTTCCTCCCTTCCTCCTTTACTCGGCTATTCTTTTCCTCCCTACCTTCCCCCCTTCCTTCCTCCATCCCTCCCTTCCCCCCTTCCTTCCTCCCTTCCTTCCTTCTTTCCTCCCTTCCTCCATTACTCGGCTATTCTTTTCCTCCCTTCCTTCCTCCCTTCCTCTCTCCATCCCTCCCTTCCGTGGTTATTCTTTTTTTTTCCTTTCCTTTATCCTCGCTGTTCCTACCCACACTTCCTCTCTAGCCATATTCCTGTTTATCCTTTTTTGTGAGTTTGTTAGTTCCTTTACCCTTTATTTTTGTTTGTGTCCATTTCTCTTTCATTCTCCTTCTCTTCTTCTCTCTTTCTTTCTCCTTCATTTCCTCTCTTCTCTTCCTCAAACTTCTTCGTCATATTTTTCTTCCTCCATTTGCATTCTTTCTCTTTTTTTTAATTCTTTCTTTCACTTCCTTCTCTTTTTGTTTGTCCTATTCTCCTTTTCTTCTTTCTTACTTCTACTCTTCATCTCTTTCTTCATTATGATTTTTTTTATTCTCCCTCATTTTCTCTGTTCTCTTCTTCACTCCCTTCTTTTTTTCTGTTCTTTCTCTCTTTCTTCCTTTTTACCTCCTTTTCTTCCTCTATTTTGACTTCATTTCTTTTCTTCGTCTTCGTTTCTTTTCTTTTTTTCTCTCTCTCTTTTTCCGACACTTCTTCCAAATACTTCCTCTCGTATTGTATTATTCTTTTTCTTTCTTTTAATCCTTTCTTCTCTGTCCGTCGCCTCTTCTCTTTCTTTTCTTCTTACTTTGTCTTCATCTCTCTTCACCTTTATCTCGTTTTCTTCGACACTTCTTCCAAACACTTCCTTTCTTCTTTTTGTATTATTTATTTTCTTCTTTTAATCATTTCTTCTCTGTTTGTCTTCTCTTTCTTTTCTTCTTATTTTGTCTTCATCTCTTTCTTCACCTTGATCTCGTTTTCTTCGACACTTCTTCCAATCACTTCCTTTTTGTTGTATTATTTCTTTCTTCTTCCTTTTAATCCTTTCTTCTCTCTCTGTCTTCTCCTTTTGTCCTTGTTTCTTTGTCTTCATCTCTTTCTTCACCTTGATCTCGTTTCTTCCTCCTCCCTCATTTCCTTTCTTCTCATCCTGACACTTTTTCTTCATCACTTCATCCCCAGTATTCGTTTTTTCTTCTGTTATTTCTTCTTTTTTTCTGCTTTATTCTCTTTCTCCTCCTTCCTTATTCCCTCTTTTCGTCTTCTTTTTTATCGTTCTTCTTTTATTTCCTATTTTATTTTTCTCTCATTTCTTCCTCACATTTCCTCTCCAGCTATATTTCTTTCTATTTTTGTCTATTTTTCTCTCTTTCTTTCTTTCTTAATCTTTTCTCCTCCTCCTCCTCCTTGCTGGCCCTTTTTTTTTCCTTCTCCACAAATTCCTTCATTATCCTCCCCCTCCTCCTCCTCCTCCTCCTTTTCATTATTTCATATATTCCTTTCTTCTATTGCCAGATTCTTTCTCTTACTTTCCTTCTTGTTTTCTTGTTTTCTCTCTCTCTTCATCTTGACCTCCTTATCTTTCTTTCATTAATCCCTTCTCTTCTTCCTCCTCCTCTTCTTCTTCCTCCCTTTAGTTATTCCTTTTAATTTTTTTCTGTCATTTTTCTTTCTTTCATTAATTTCTTCCTTTCTCTCCCTTTCTTTCTGCACTTTGACCTCTTTTTTTCCCTTCTCTCTCATTTACTCCTTTTTATTTTTTTCCTTTATTCCTTTGTTTTTTGTATTTTTCTCTTCTTTCCTTCCATCCGATTTTCTTCCATTCTCTCTTTCTCCTCTCTTTCTTCATCTTGACCTACTTTCTTTCTCTCATTCACTCCGTTCTCTTCCCATTATTCCCCCTCTCTCTCCTCCTCCTCCTCCTCCTCCTCTTCATACTCCTCCTCCTCCTCCTCCTCCTGTTTTCCCTCGAGGTTCATTTCATTAAGGGTGTCTCTCTCCCTCCCGCTGCCAACACGTCCGCCATCCCTTGTCACAACTCTCTATTCCTTTCAGCCTCTCCCGGCCCTCACATCTTACGGCGCCCATTCCATTACCCTCCTTCCACCTTCCTCTCGGATTCATTTTCACTCCTTTCATAAACATCCCGAATTTCTCCGCTTTTGCTTCATCTTACCCGAAAGCCACCACCACCACCACCACCACCGCCACCACTCTCTCATTCTCCTTTTTCTTATTCTCCTTCTCCTCCTCCTCCTCTTCCGCTTCCTCTTTTATTTCCTCCTCCGTCTGCTCCTTTTCCTGTTTCTCCCTGCTTTTATATTCTTTAGTAAAATCCTCTTGCAGAATTATACATGTCATGGAATTAAGATTTATCATGTTCAAAGGGGAGGATGATGACAAAATTATGTGTTTACGTTTGTGTTTTAAGTGTTTCAGGGAGTTAATAATAGGTACCACTAAGAAAATGTAAAGATTAAATTAGGATCAAGCAAAGAACAACAGCTACAGAACAGAAGCGTAAAACAATGGAAAGAAACAAGGCAGATGGATAGCAAACACGTCATATTTACAGCCTTATCCCGTTCACTTCCAAAAAACACACCGGCAGTAAAGTTGATCAAGACAAGGGAAAGAGCAGGGAACAAAGCAGAAGACGAAGAAAGGAAACCAAGCAGATACAGACCAACCATACAGTACACCCAACCCTCACCAGGTCCACCACCACCACCCAAGGGCATAACACCGGCATCAAATATAATCTAGCAAAGAGAAAGAGCAGAAAATAAAAGTACCAGACGAAGACAGGACGCAATGCAGATACAAACCAACCATACAGCATGCCCAACCCTCGTCCCCTCCACCCTTACGCCCACAACACCGGGATCAAATATAATCTAGCAAAGAGAAAGAACAGAAAATAAAAGTACCAGACGAAGACAGGACGCAATGCAGATACAAACCAACCATACAGCATACCCAACCCTCGTCCCCTCCACCCTAACGCCCACAACACCAGCAGCAAATCTAATCAAGGAAAGAGAAAGACCAGAAAATAAAAGTACCAGACGAAGACGGGACACAATGCAGATACAAAGCAACCATACTGTATACCCAACCCTCATCCCCTCCACCCCCACAAGAGCACAACACCGGCACCAAATCTAATCTAGCAAAGAGAAAGAACAAAGAACAAAGGCATAACAAGACGAAATTAAACCAATCATGTACAAACCAGCCATTCACTCTACCCAACCCCTACCCTCTCCACCCTCCCACGGGCACAACACAGACACCAAATCTAATCAAGCAAAGAGAAAGAACAAAGAACAAAACATAAGAGGAAGAAATTAAACCAATCATATACAAACCAGCCATTCACTATACCCAACCCCTACCCTCTCCACCCTCCCACGGTCACAACACAGACACCAAATATAATCAAGAAATGGGTAAGAGCAGAAAATAAAAGTATGAGACGAAAACAGACTTGGGAAATACAAACCAGCCATACAATATACACAACATTTATTCATTCCCTCCACCCTCTACCATGACAAACACAGCCACTAAATTTGAACAAGCAATAGCAAGAGCCCAAAACAAAAGCATACCACTGGGTAATAAAGTCAAGTAGAGACAAACCAACCCATGCAGTACACACATAACCCTTACCTCTCTACCCCCGCAGGAGAACAACACTTGCACCAAATCTAATCAGGCCAACAAATGCATCACCTCAACAAACCAATTCCAGCACGACTTGCGCGCAGGTGAGATTAGCATTCACCTGTCTTGGCACGGCCCCCTAATTACCCCCTCCTAAGAGAGCGAGCTAATTCGATAAGGTAATCACGAACAAGACTCAAGATAATTAGCGCGAATGTTGCTCAGGTAACCACGAACTGAGATCACCTGGGGAAATCTCATTACACGTACGAGGGAAGAAGGGAGGAGGAAGGAGGGGGAGAAGGGAAAGAGGAAGGAGCTGGAATAAGGGGAGGGATGGAGGAAGGAGAAGGAAGGAAAGTGGAGGGGGATGGAGGAAGGAGGAGGGAAAGAGGGAGGGGATGGAGGAAGGACTGAGGAGGGAGGGAAGGGGATGATGAAAGGGAGAGGACGCGTGACATTGTTCCTCTGTTGTTAATGATTTGTTGTTGTTGGTTTGTTGTTGTTGTTGTTGTTGTTGGTGGTGGTGGTGGTGGTGATAGTGATGGTGGTGGTGATGGTGGTGGTGATGGTGGTGGTGGTGGTGGTGATAGTAGTAGTAGTAGTAGTAGTAGTAGTAGTAGTAGTAGTAGTGATGGTGGTGGTTCAAAATGGTGGTATTAATTTTAGTAGTTAAGGGGAGTTGAGTTCTTGTCCTCATTTTCGTTTTTTGTTAGAATAGAGATTGCTGTTTAACTGTTGAATTCATATATACCATCATTATTTTAAATCATGTCCGCAAATATTAGTAAGAGGCTTCTTTTTTTCTAGATTACACGGTCCATTGATTATTTATCCCCAGTCAGATTACCTCATGAATATTTTTGCTTTCCTCTCTGCTCGCGATGTTGCTATTTCCCGCGCCTATTTCTCCTTTTCTCCTACCCATTATTGCTGCATTTCCTTTCCAGGCTTCCGCAACCCACCCGCGGCTATTCCTTCCTGTGCTCCTCAAACACTCCTTTCCCTTGCTTCCACTCCACTATTCCTTCTCCATTTAGTCTTCTCGTACATTCCTCTTTTTCTTGTTCTTTCTTCTCTATCCACTTCTACTATTCCATCTGTTCTTGCTCCCATATTCCTCCCTTTTCTTGTTTCTGCTACCTATCAATTCCCTACTACTACTTCTACTTTCAATTTTCATCTTAAAACTTCTCCTAATTCCCGCTTACCCTCAAGTCATCATTAGCCTTATCCCCTCCACCAGACCTAAGCTCGGTAAACCCTACTATCTGTCCCACTTCGATGCGTGATAGACTCTTTAGGCTCGTTGTGGCGGGGACAGGTCTTAACGGCGGTAACCCTTCGATGCTATCACGCCCCGGGACGCATGCTACCCACGCCTCTCCTGTTGACACGAAACCAGGAGGGTGAACGAGGCGAAAAGGCATAATGGGGAGATTTCCTGATGTGGGAGTCTGGGAAATCAAACCGTACGGACTTATAATAGAGAATCGACAACAACAGAAACAATTCACTCGTACCTTTGACCATGCTAAGAAGATAAACTAGTGGAAAAGGTACATCAAAGGGTCATTTCTTGTAGTCTCAGCCGGTGAAATGAAACCATAAGGACCTATTTGAGAGCCGGCAACAACAGCAACACTGCACTCATGCCTCTGTCCATGATAAGAAGATAATAAAAGATAAACTACCAGAAAAAGCACATTAGTAGGATGATTTCTTGTAGTCTCAGCCGGTGAAATCAAACCATAAGGACCTATTTCAGAGCCGGCAACAACAGCAACACTATACTCATGCCTCTGTCCATGATAAAAAGATAAACTATACCAAAAAAAGCACATTAGTAGGGTGATTTCTTGTAGTCCCGGCCGCTGAAATCAACCCATAAGGACCTATTTGAGAGCCGGCAGCAACAAGGGCACTGCACACATACCTCTGACCATGCTAAGAAGATAAACAAGAAGAAAAAACGTACTAATAGGGTGATTTCACGTAGTCTCGGCCGGTGAAATCAACCCGAAGCCGCTAATTGAGAGCCGGTAACAACAGACGCACACCGACCACTCCTTGAAACATGCACCTGCCCATACCTGTCCTTAGCGCGAGGATAAACCAGGCAAAGGGGCACATTACTGAGGTGGTTTCCTGTAGCGGCGAGCAGTGGAATCAAGCCGCAAGGACCTGATTCGGCGGCAAGAACACACGACCTTCAACTTGTACTTATCCCAACTAAGATGATAAAACTAGGAAAACAGATAAAAAAGCAGACGATTTCCTTTGATAGTCAGCCAGAGGAATCGAACTGTTGACACTTAGATACTAGTCTGACATACTCCCTTAAACATGTACTTATCACAACTAAGATGATAAAAAGAGAATAAACAGTAGATAAAAAAGTAGACGATTTCCTGTAATAGTCAGCCGGAGGAATCGAACTATTGACACTTATATAACAGTATGCAGTGACAACATAAGCATACCCACCACATACTCCCTTAAACATGTGCTTATCGAACCAAGCGGATAATTAGAAGGCAAAAAGCAGATCAAAGACACGATTTCCAGTAAAGTTAGTCAGAGGAATCGAACTGTTGACTCCTTGGTAATAGTCTGCAATAACAGCATATACACCAACCACTCTTGTAAACATGTTCCTGCCCTTACCAAGAAGCTAATGTAAGCGTAAAAGCATATTAAAGAAAGGCGCTGTTGAGTAGTTACAGCCGGTGAATTAGAACTGAATGAGCCAAAATGAGAGTTTACAGTATATATAATCGATACATATTATACAATTTGTCACTTAAAAGGTACATGAATAAGGGGATTTGCTATACAACCATGAAGTTAATGGGTATATGACAGGGGTGTTTACCTATTCAGTCATGCATTTAAAAGGTACATCAGTGGGGTTATTATTCTATAGACAGAAGGTGTAATTGAAAAAAAGCAACCTATATGACCCTCACAAAATTCAATGACCAGAGAAAACCTATTGTCAACGTTTGGTACATTTATACGTCCCAAGTTATTGTCATGTAATGCAGTTTTCGACCATCTCAGAGAATCCCAAAGCCTCAAGTCCAAGCCATCACTCCAAGACAGGATTCACGGTAGATCCCCTTAATGGAAAACCCTCTACTTTATACGCCCTAAGGTATTGTCATGTAATGCAGTTTTCGACCATCTCAGATAATCCCGAACCCTCAAGTCGAAGCCATCACTACAAGACAGAGGATTCACGGTAGATCCCCTTAATGGCGAATCCTCTCCTTTAGCTGTGTTGGGGCTTAGGTCAACGTTTGGTTTATTCGTCCTAAGTTATTGTTATGTAATGTAATTTTCGACCATCTCAGATAATCCCGAAGCCTCAAGTCCAAGCCATCACTACAAGACAGAGGATTCACGTTAGATCCCCTTAGTGGCGAATCCTCTCCTTTAGCTGCGTTGGGGCTTAGAGTCTTACTGTTATAGAGGCCTCAAGCGCGAGTCTGCTAACTACACACGCAAGTCCGCCACTCCTCTAAACAAGCCTCCGTCCTTACTGCCTCGTGTCAGCTAATTTCACAGCACTCGCCTCCGCGTAAAATTCCCTCATCCACTTTTTAACGGCTCCCTGCGCCCACCTTGCTGCATGTTAATAAGGCCGAATCCTCAGACGCTTTCGGCTTCAAAGGCCCCAACGGAGATGAATAGAGTTTTCGTTTTTTTTTTTTTTTTCATGTTCGGGGTGCAGAAGCCTTGTCACTCTATCACTAGGCTCAGAAAGTACCTATGGAAACGCCTGCAATCTTCGGCCAAACTATCACTAGGCTCAGAAAGTACCTATGGAAACGCCTGCAATCTTTGGCCAAACTATCACTAGGCTCAGAAAGTACCTATGGAAACGCCTGCAATCTTCGGCCAAACTATCACTAGGCTCAAAAGCTACCTATGGAAACGCCTGCAATCTTTGGCTCTTCTAGAAATACTTCCAAACGCCACGCAATAGGTTACTCGGGTTCTCGTGAGTGTTTTTTTTTTTCCTTCATGTCCGTGTTTTTTTTTCTTTTTTTTTTTTTACTTCTAAGCCTATATAGCGCCAGTAGGCTTCCTTGAGGGGCTTGGATGGTAGTCGGCCCCAGTCCGTATTGGCTCAGGCAGGTGTTTATATTCGCGCCATCTTGCAGAAGCCTTGTCACACTATCACTAGGCTCATAAAACTACCCACGGAAACACTGATACAACCTGCAGTGGAACATAGGCCAGTAATATTAGACGCTTTCGGCTCTCACAACAGCTATTTCCGAAGGCCACAAAGGAGATTAGTCGGGATCTCGTGAGTGTGTGTGTGTGGGGGGGGGGGGGGGGGGGTCACGTTTACGGTGCGGAAGCCTCGTCAAACCATCACTATTGTTGGTTCCACGAGAGCTGGTGAGCCTAATCCTTCAGGGGTGACCTCGCGGACTTGGTATCATTGCATGGGTGACGGTACTGACATATTACTAATCAAAAATAGCAGCAAAGAAAGTGAGAAAATAGAAGAAAGGAAAAGTTACTTGTAAAAAACTCTGGAAGGAAAGGCAACGAGTTCAGAAGACTAAAACACAAGTGCAAAATCAGTGAATATAAAGATGTCAAGTGAAAACTGAAGAGGAAAATTAGAGTTGAAGCACGAGAACATTGACACTGAATGAACAGAAAATCCGGGAGCCGTTGCAAAGGCATATCCCGGGAACACACCTGATCTGGTCTGATGAGGAGGTAGCAGGTTAGCTCTAGTAAACAGCAGCCAATGAGCGACGCAGAAACTGTCACCCAAGCAATGATGCCAAGTACACGAGTCCACCCTTGAAGAAATTCGCCCACCAGCTCTCCCGAAACCGACTATAGGCTTACAGAACCATCCATGGACATACCCTAAGCCTCTACGGAAGCCTTATATATCGTGGGTGTGGGAGCCTCGAAGTGTTTGAGAGCATGGATCGAAGCATTTACCTTCTCGCATCAATTATGTATCGCCGTCCATCAATGCTTCGACGTGACCTTTACTTAACTATTCCCTCCCGTCCGTATGAAGAATGGACTGCCTGGATTCCGTATGACGTCACTCCGGAACGTATCGACAGTCTTTCACCCACGAGAGAGAGAGAGAGAGAGAGAGAGAGAGAGAGAGAGAGAGAGAGAGAGAGAGAGAGAGAGAGAGAGAGAGAGAGAGAGAGAGAGAGTAAAATATCAGATAGAGTCGGATTGTGTTTGTACACCAGCCACGATGTCCCTCTGTCAACACGCGACGAGCATCGAACACGCATGAGATAGACAGACAGACGGGCAGACGCAGTGACAGACAGACAGACAGACAGACAGACAGACGGGCAGACACAGTGACAGCCAGACAGCCAGACATGACCAGAGACATAAAAGCGGTAGAAAAAAAAAGACATGGGCAGGAACGGAGACAAATTGACACACACACACACACACACACACACACACACACACACACACACACACACACACACACACACACACACACACACACATACACACACACACACATACACAAAGACAGACATACAGAGACAGACAAACGAACAGATGCAGAGATAGACCCATAAAGTGACGGACGAGGAGACGGAAGGACAGACAGACAGGCAGACAGACAGACAGACCCGGGAACCCTACATTGTCAACTCCGCAATTGTTACTCTTGGCCGCATCCCCGCACGACAACCGCCACCCATTCTTCCCTCAACCCAACTGCCTAGACTTGGATCCTGTGTTTGGGGGAGGGAGGGAGAATGAGGGTGGGGGAGAGTGTATGTTGGAGGGGGGGAATATGTGTATGTAGGGGGGGTGAGTGTGTGGAGGGGGGTTGAATATGAGTGCGGAGGGGGTGAGTGAATGAGGGGAGGTGAATGTGATTGTGGAGGGGGTGAAAGTGTGGGTGGATGAGTGTGTGTGAGGAGGAACAGGGGGTGAATGTGAGTGCGTGTGCGTGTGTGCGTGTGTGTGTGTGTGTGTGTGTGTGTGTGTGTGTGTGTGTATGATAATAACCTTCCTTTAGAGGCTGGCATCACATTAGCTATCATTGCCTCTGTACACATTCTCGAGGATTTTTTCTGTTGTTCTAAGCACCTCACGCCTCTTGTCAGGACACAGCCGGAGCCAAGCTGTTAAAAAATCGCGACTGAGGCTAAACTTCCTTATATCGAGTCACACAATAAACAGAGCATCCTTATCACCTCAGGATCACTTTTTTATATACAGTGAAGGAAGCAACTCAAGGGCACAGACAAAACAAAAATAAAACAAAATACCACTAAGAGAAAAAATTAAAAAGAAAAGTAAAAAGTAATGAAAATAAATAGTAAATAGTAAGAGAAAGAAAGTAGAAGAGTGGACAGTAGAGAGTTCAGTGTCGGGTCTTGATGCTCCCCTTATAAGAGATCGAATCGTATACATATTCCAGTAATTACAAGTTAAATCAGTGTACACGCTACAACTGCGCGTGACCTCAGTGCTCATCTCCGTGGCATCACATGTAAGCAGGTCCACTAAATCTTGAACTTCTTAGAGAGAGGGAGATAGAGGGAGGATGAGAGAGAGGGAGAGGAAGGAAGAGAGAGGGAGGAGAGGGAGAATGAGGAACAGAGAGGGATGATGAGAGAGGGGGAGAGGAAGGGAAAGGGAGAGGGAGAATGAGTGAGAAGGAAGAAAGAGGGAGGATATAGAATGAGAGGGGAAGGATGAGAGAGTGAGAAGGAGGAAGAGAGGGAGAGGATGAGAGTGAGAAAGTAGAGAGAGAGAGTGAGGAGGAATATCAGAATGACGATGAGAATGAGATAAAACAAAATTAATTAACACCATACTCACACCTTTTTCACTTCACCTTCACAAAATTTCTAACCAGAGGCCCCGAAATCAAGGCGGACGTTCCTCAGCCTTGAACCTCCCTCCACGCGGACTTGAAGGCGCCCGAGCGAGACACATAAGGGGCGGAGGATAAAGCGAGGAGGCAAATACCGCACAGAAATCCGAACTGGAGTGACTAACGCAATTTCAAAGCCGAACACAAACACTGCAACAGCTCCTTAACTCACTTCTGGCGACTTGGCGAAGAAGGCGAAGGAGGAGGAAGAGGAGGAGGGAGTGGTGGGAGAGATTGTGTTTTGGATGGTGGTGATAGTGTTGATTGTGGTGATGGTGGTGGCGACGGTGCTGAGAAAGAAGAGGAAAATGTAGAGGAAGAGAAAGAAGAAAAGGGAAAGAAAAAGAAAAGTCGAAGAAGGAGGAGGAGGAGGTGTTGGTCATTAAAGAAAGAAAGAAGATGGAAATGTAGATGAAGAGGAACAGGAACAGGAAGAGAAAGGAAAAGCAAAAGAAGAAAAGGGGAAGAAGGAGAAGAAGGAGGTGCTGGTCATGAAAGAAAGCAAATGAAGAGGAACAAGAACAGGAAGAGAAAGAAAAAGTAGAAAAAGAAAGAAAAGACGAAGGAAGAGGAGAAGTGCTGGTCATAAAAGAAAGAGGATGAAGATATGAATGAAACGGAGGAGGAGGAAGAAAAGAACAAAAAGAAAAGAAGGAAAAAGAATAAAAGGAGGAGAAAGAGGAGGAAGAACAGGAGGAGGAGGCAAGAGATCGTTTGGGTGGAGGCGGAGGAGGAGAAGGGGAGCAGACGGAGGCGGAGGAAGCAGGGATCGAGGGAGGCGGGCGGCGGAAAGAGAAGCAAAGGAGAAAAGAAACAGGCAGCGGCGGAGGAGGAGAAGGACCAGGAGGCAAGGAGAGCAATTAAATAAGGATTAGTAGGGCAGAAGGTACAAAAGTTTTTCGGTTTAAGCAAGTCTTTGTGGCCGCACGTTCTTGGCGTCTGAGCAGCGGCGGGTGAAGAGATTACACACACGCAGAGGAAACTAATGAAGGCAATACACAAGGCTTCCAAAACTAAGGGAGGAACGTCGGAGCAAAGCAAACACGGGCGGGGATGAAGGCAGCGCAGAGCAGCTTTGTGGGAAACTGAAAGAATTGTATATATGTTTGAGTGTGCGTGCGTGTGTGTGTGTGTGTGTGTGTGTGTGGTGAGGGGGTTGGGGCCTACATGGGGAAATACGAATTATATGTTAGAATGTTTAGTAATAGAATCTTTTCTCTTGCTGATATAGCGTGACCCATTTGAATATTATAGAAAATTGTTATACGTGTGTGAGTGTGTGTGAGTGTGTGTGAGTGTGTGTGTGTGTGTGTGTGTGTGTGTGTGTGTGTGTGTGTGTGTGTGTGTGTGTGTGTGTGTGTGTGTGTGTGTGTGTGTGTGTGTGGGGGGGTATAAAATGAGCCTATATACAGAGAAATACGAATTATATATAAGGAAGTTTAATAATAGTATCTTTCGCTTGCTGATATAACGTGACCCATTTGAGTATTATAGAAAATTGTTATATACGTGTTTGAGTGTGTGTAAGGGAAGGGGGGATGGGGGGGTACAGAATGAGCTTATACACAGAGAAATACGAATTATATATAAGCAAGTTTAATAATATCCTTCGCTTGCTAATATGAAATGACCCATTTGGATATACTGAAAACTGTAGGAAGCGCTTAACTGCAGGATATGTGTGTTTTTCTTCACCCCCTGCCAGTAATAATTGTGTCGGAAAGGCGAACAGACGACAACTCAATTATTATACGACGATCCGCGAGTGCATGGAGACTTCGCTTCGAAAATAACGTGTTCAATGAGATTAACGCGCGTACAAAGTGCAGCATCGCCCGGCGTAATTAATGTTGACAAGATAATCGCATTAGCACACATTTCCGGAACAAGAACATGATTTGCATATACGATTACCCTGCAGTACCTAACCCCCCCCCCCCCCTCCCCGTTTACAGGGTGGGATAATTACTCTCTTTCCCTGTTCTAGTTATCCATGAATAAGTGAGTGGAGTGAGTGTGTAGAGGAGATGAATATGACTCTTCTCCTTCCCCCTTCCCTCGAGTGCGTTGTCAAGCTCTTACTCTCTTCTAGCTAACTATGAATAAGCGCGAGGAGTGAGTGTGAAAAAGAGATGGATGTGACTGTTCTTCCGTCCTTTCACTATGCTGTTAACTTTCTTCCCTGTTCTAGTTGACTATGAATAAGTGAGCGAGTGTGTAAAAGAGAAGGAAATGTCTGTTCTCTTCTCCCTCAGTACGTTGCAAGCCAATTTCTCTGTTCTATGCCTGTTCTGTGTCAATGTCTATAATGTTCTGTTTGTTCTCTTCTCCCTCAGTACGTTGTAAAGCAATTTCTCTGTTATATGTCTGTTTTGTGTCAATGTCTATCATGTTCTGTCTGTTCTCTTCTCCCTCAGTACGTTGTAAGGCAATTTCTCTGTTCTATGCCTGTTCTGTGTCAATGTCTATAATGTTCTGTTTGTTCTCTTCTCCCTCAGTACGTTGTAAAGCAATTTCTCTGTTCTATGCCTGTTCTGTGTCAATGTCTATAAAGTTCTGTCTGTTCTCTTCTCCCTCAGTACGTTGTAAAGCAATTTCTCTGTTCTATGCCTGTTCTGTGTCAATGTCTATAATGTTCTGTTTGTTCTCTTCTCCCTCAGTACGTTGTAAAGCAGTTTCTCTGTTCTATGCCTGTTCTGTGTCAATGTCTATAATGTTCTGTCTGTTCTCTTCTCCCTCAGTACGTTGTAAAGCAATTTCTCTGTTCTATGCCTGTTCTGTGTCAATGTCTATAATGTTCTGTCTGTTCTTCTCCCTCAGTACGTTGTAAAGCAATTTCTCTGTTCTATGCCTGTTCTGTGTCAATGTCTATAATGTTCTGTCTGTTCTCTTCTCCCTCAGTACGTTGTAAAGCAATTTCTCTGTTCTATGCCTGTTCTGTGTCAATGTCTATAATGTTCTGTCTGTTCTCTTCTCCCTCAGTACGTTGTAAAGCAATTTCTCTGTTCTATGCCTGTTCTGTGTCTATAATGTTCTGTCTGTTCTCTTCTCCTCCAGTACAGTGTCATCCATCAGCCTTACAAACTAGTTACCAAATCCTTTATACCATAGCCACCTTAGTATACATAACTCAATCTCTTTCCTCGCTAGTCAGGTATATGGTTTCAGATGACCTTTCTTTCGGCCAATCCTCTTAACTCTTTTGTGGGAACAGTGAGTAGCGGGGGTTTTTTTCATTATTGTTTCCTTATTTTGCCCTTGAACTGTTTCCTCTGTTGTAAAAAAAAAAATTGAGTGGAAGCGATGAAAAAATAAAATCTCCATCTCTCCGATACGCTGCCAGCCCCCTTGACTATCTATTTGCTTTAGTCATCCCCTTTAACACAACTACTACTCTCTATCGACTACTCTCCTCTTCCGCTAAACGTGTAGTGGGACGCAGAAAGAGTGTGTGGAGAGACGGAGCAATGTCTCGCTTCTCTTCAGTAGGTTGGCAGCATCCCTTTACTCAAACCAATACCCGAACCTTTTTGCACTGACCGTCTCCGTTAACATATTGTAGTCGCTCACTTCTTGCTAAATGTATACTGGGAAGCAGGGCGAGAGTTTAGAAGTGGTGCCTGTGTATTCCTTTTCCTTCCTTTCAGTACGTTGGCAATTTCCCTTTACCTAAACCATAACCCGAATCTTTTTCTTTCTTTCTTTCTTTCTTTTCTTTTTTTCTTTTTCTTTGTCTTTCTTTTTCTTTCTTTTTTCTTTCTCTTTCTCTCCCTATCTTTATCTTTCTTTATCTTTCTTTCTTTCTTTCTTTCTTTCTTTCTTTCTTACTTTCTTACTTACATACTTACTCTCTTTACACTGATCACCTCTGTTAGCATGATATAGTTCCTCACTCTATCACTCCTTCTCCTTGCTAAATGTATATTGGGTGCGGGGCGGGAGTGTATAAGAGGTGGACATCTATCTTCCTTCACTCCGTTACGTTATCACCCGCCTCTTTATCCGAATCAATACCTATCTTTGCATTGACAAGATTAATTTACTCTCTCCTCATCTTCCCGCTTAACGTTCATTGGGATGCAGAGAGTGTGCGTGGAATGGATGAATACAATATATCATTCCCCCACTGTAGTACCTTGCCGGGGTCCCTCTAGGCAAACCAGTACCCGCGCCTTGTCCTTGGCTACGCGGGGACCCACAAAAAAAACCACCCGTCGCAACACACGTAAACAACACAATCTCCCCTCGACGCACGCGGCTTAGAGTAACCCGTCCGACCTTTTCACCTACCTTGTTTATCTGCCTTGTCCCCTTGCCTTGTGTTGTTACCTGTCCCGCGTCCTCCCTTACTACACACATTATCCCTTCCTGTCTCTTTCTGTCCCTCTATTTTTTCGGTGTCCAGTTCCTTGCTTTCTGTTTTTCCTATTGTTACTTGTCCTCCGTCTACCTAACAACTGTGTCCGCGCCTTCCTACCTAACTACGCACTATCCCTTCCTGTCTCTTTCTGTCCCTCTAGTGTTTCGGTGTCCAGTTCCTTGCTTTCTGTTTTTCCTATTGTTATCTAATCCCCCGTGCTAACAACCATGTCCGTGTTCTCCTACCTTACTCACTACGCACCGACCCTTGCAGTCTTTTTCTATATCCCTCCAGCTTTTTTATGTGCATTCTTTGTTCTCTTCGTTTCCTCTTATGTGTCCTGTTTCCTTATTCACTTCACACCGAGCCTTGAGTTCATTTTCTATCCCCTTCTAGCTTTTCGGTGTCCACTTCCTTGTTCTCTCCCTTTTCCTCTTGTTAGCTGTTCTTCCTTCCTCAATGTCTTATCCGTGTTCACTTCCTTCCTATCTCTTGTTCTGTTAGCGTCAAATCTTCATTTCTTGTTCTCCCTCGCTATGTAACTTAAGTCCACTTCCTTGTTCTCTCCCTTTACCTCTTGTTAGCTGTTCTTCCTCCCTCACTATCTTATCCGTGTTCACTTCCTTCCTATCTCTTGTTCTGTTAGCGTCAAATCCTCACTTCTTGTTCTCCCTCGCTATGTAACTTAAGCCCACTTCCTTGTTCTCTCCCTTTTCCTCTTGTTTACCTGTTCTTCCTTCCTTACTATCTTATCCGTGTTCACTTCCTTCCTATCCTCTATTCTGTGAGCGTCAAATCCTCACTTCTTGTTCTCCCTCGCTATGTAAAAGTCCACTTCCTTGCTCTCTCCTTTTTCCTTTTGTTAGCTGTTCTTCCTCCCTCACTATCTTATCCGTGTTCACTTCCTTCCTGTCCCCTTGTTCTGTAAGCGCCAAATCCTCACTTCTTGTTCTCCCTCGCTATGTATCTTAACCGATTCCACGTCCGTTCTGTCTCATACACTTCATTCATCAACAATTATTTCAACAGGTATCCATTCCTCTCTCAGTCCATGCATTCTCATAGTCTCCCTTTCCAGTTTATTCAGCTTTCTCTCTATTTTTCTTTTTCTTCGCTAACCTTGAACCTTTAACGCCTCTTTCCTCCCTCACCCAATCCTCCTCTCTCTTTCTACTCCCTGCTCTCCTACTCCATGCATCATCATAATCTTCCTTCTCCATTTATTCAGCTTCTTCCCAGTTTTTCTTTCTCTGCGCTAACCTTTGACCTCGAACGCCTCTTTCCTCCCTCACCCAATCCTCCTTTCTCTTTTTACTCCTTTCTTTCCTACTCCATGCATCATCATAATCTTCCTTCTCCTTTTATTCAGCTTCCTCCCTGTTTTTCTTTATCTGCGCTAACCTTTGACCTCTAACGCCTCTTCCTTCCTTTGCCAACCAAGCCATGCACCACAACAGTCTACCTTCTCTTTTAACTCTTCCTTTTTTCTCCTAGTCCAAGTATCATCATAATCTCCCTTCTCCATTTATTCAGCTTCCTCCCTATTTCTCTTTTTCTGCGGTAACCTTAAACCTCTAACGCCGCTTCCCTCCCATCACAGTCCACCTTCTCTTTTAACTCCTCATTTCTCTCCCAGTCCATGCATCTTCATAGTCTTCCTTCTCCATTTATTCAGCTTCCCTATCGTCCCTTCTCTACGCTAACCCTTAACCTCTAACGCCTCTTCCCTCCTTCACCCAAGCCATGCACCACCATAGTCTCCCCTTCTCAATTTACTCGTGTCAACTCCCTCGACCCTTGCTATCTACTCTCACTCCCTTGAAACACACCACCGACCCACCCTGGAGAGGTATCACACACCGCGGCCTCCGTCTCGCCGTCACTCAACCCAACCATTCATTAATATCCCTCAGGTTTCATCAAAGGTCGTACTGAATACTGCGAATTTTGATGCGTTTCTTATCCCTCAGAGTAAGCACAGAGGTAACGGAACCCTCCCGCCGGTCTCAGTGCCTTGATAAAGAGGCGACCGACGGACAGACTACAAGACTAGGCACTCGAGGGCGGGGTTCTTCAAGGCATGGATCCCACCCCAGTACTGAGGCACGATCGACTGTATACATTGGGACGTTACTTCCTCAAAAATAGATCACATAATACCAAACGGAAAAAGGCACATAGGTCAGTTTATTTACAGCAGAGGAAGCAACTAAAGGGCAAAAGCAGAAAAAGAAAACCAGCTACTCCTATAAAAGAGAATAGGAGAGAATGGTTGGAAGAGGTCAGTTTCGGATGGAGAAGCGTCTTGATATACCGTCTTGATGCCGCTAAAAGGCTTGTATCAGTTGCCGTTAATAAGTCTGTTTGAAGTACATCTCTCTGTAGCACCGCCGGCAGACAGACAGAGGCCTTCAGTGGGTGCGTGTGAGCTGTATTGAGGGTGGCGGCGGTGGTGGTGGTGACGAGCGGGAGAGGGCGGGGTCGTGGGCTCCGTGTCTTGCGTGGGCCGTGTTGCGATTGTTTGCTTTGTCATGTACGGAACGGCGTGACACAGGTTTCCACTTTACTTTTTTTTTCGTGTGTGTGTGTGTGTGTGTGTGTGTGTGTGTGTGTATTTCGCCTACGGTTAGATTGCGTGCTTGACTCGTGATCGTAAACCAGAACCCTCCCAGATAGCATTGGAATTGATTAACTGATCTAGTATGTGTAATTGTGCGTGTGCGTGTGCGTGTGTGTGTGTGTGTGTGTGTGTGTGTTAATAAAGTGAATTTAGGATACATTATCATATCAGAATATTAAGTCACGCGGCTCCCGTCTCGGTAATTATCAGCGGCGTATTACTAATGAGCGGTAAATTATTCTCATTTCGTCAGCTCTTTCCCAACGTCCTCACCGTTACGCTCACCTCTCTCACTAAATCGACCTCTCTTTTGGCAGCTCGTCTAAACTTTTTTTATATATATGGGCAGTGATTAGAGAGCCTTTTATTTCTCATTATTTTATTTTTTGCCCTTGAGCTGCTTCCTTTACTGTAAAAAAAAATGTTGCAATACTTTAAGTCACCTCTTAAAAAAATAGTATAACATCAGACGGTATGGGGCACGCAGACAAGATGCTTACAAATAGGTCGTGAGTTTGGTGCTTAAGACATTAATGCTTCCTTACTAACGAGACCTTCTATACAACAAAGCGAGGTCATTCTTTGTTGATGTATACCATAAGGTGCTGGCAATTATGTGTTTGAAGATACACTAAAATTAACCTAACATAACCTAACAAAACCCCAAACAGTTACTTTAGGCCTTGACTCAGAAAATTCCTATATGCTTCTTTACTAACGAGACCTTCTATACAACAAAGCGAGGTCATTCTTTGTTGATTTATACCATAAGATGCTGGCAATCATGTGTTTGAAGATACACTAAAATCAACCTAACATAACCTAACAAAACCCCAAACAGTTACTTTAGGCCTTGACTCAGATAATTCCTATATGCTTCCTTACTAGTGAGACTTTCTATACAACACAGTGAGGTCATTCTTTGTTGATTTATACCATAAGGTGCTGGCTATCATGTGTTTGAAGATACCCTAAATTTTTAACCTAACCTAACCTAACAAAACCCCAAACAGTTACTATAGGTCTTGACTCAGATAATTCATATATGCTTCCTTACTAATGAGACTTTCTATACAACACAGTGAGGTCATTCTTTGATGATTTATACCAAAAAGTGCTGGTTATCATGTGTCTGAAGATAACCTAAATTTTTAACCTAACCTAACCTAACAAAACCCCAAACAGTTACTATAGGTCTTGACTCAGAAAATTCATATATGCTTCCTTACTAATGAGACTTTCTATACAACACAGTGAGGTCATTCTTTGATGATTTATACCAAAAAGTGCTGGTTATCATGTGTTTGAAGATAACCTAAATTTTTAACCTAACCTAACCTAACAAAACCCCAAACAGTTACTATAGGTCTTGACTCAGAAAATTCATTTATGCTTCCATACTAATGAGACTTTCTATACAACACAGTGAGGTCATTCTTTGATGATTTATACCAAAAAGTGCTGGTTATCATGTGTTTGAAGATAACCTAAATTTTTAACCTAACCTAACCTAACAAAACCCCAAACAGTTACTATAGGTCTTGACTCAGAAAATTCATTTATGCTTCCTTACTAATGAGACTTTCTATACAACACAGTGAGGTCATTCTTTGATGATTTATACCAAAAAGTGCTGGTTATCATGTGTTTGAAGATAACCTAAATTTTTAACCTAACCTAACCTAACAAAACCCCAAACAGTTACTATAGGTCTTGACTCAGAAAATTCATTTATGCTTCCTTACTAATGAGACTTTCTATACAACACAGTGAGGTCATTCTTTGATGATTTATACCAAAAGTGCTGGTTATCATGTGTTTGAAGATAACCTAAATTTTTAACCTAACCTAACCTAACAAAACCCCAAACAGTTACTATAGGTCTTGACTCAGAAAATTCATTTATGCTTCCTTACTAATGAGACTTTCTATACAACAAAGTGAGGTAATTCTTTGTTGATTAGGGTTGGATTAGGAGAAGACTGAAGAAAACTAAGCAAAAATAGAAACAGTCATTATGTGGTGGACAGAAAAGAAAAATCAAATTAAAGACGCTACCAAGTGTCAAAATTAATTGTATTTATATAACCACATTTACACACGAGACTCTATATAAAACCAGCAAGACATTTTTCAATCTTAAACAATAATTCTACTTCCACTAATTTCACCACATCGTCATTTATTGAATCTGAAATACGATGACTAGTTTGCACGCATCTTGCCCATTAGCACTCTTATGAATGAAAAGTCTTAAAAATAATGTGTTTTGAAATTAACTTTTGTTTTATTATCTGACAAATCTGACAAAACTTTATTTTCAGCCCTCAGCACAATTTTCCACCGCAGTTTTTTTTTTTTTTCAGTGTTTGACCGGAAAGAAACGTATCAAATTGGTAATCATTTCTTGTTTAATATCGACATCGCTTCAGTATTGTTTGTTGGAGGAACCTGAGACAATGGACGGCGCTGTACGATACCCAGACACATCACTTAATAATCATCTTTGCATGAGGAACGTGTAGGAGAAAAGGGGAGCAAGACGTCATTCAAGTGAGAAACATAAGAACACTATGGGTCTATTATAAGACATTTCGCCGCCCAAGAACACCTATTTGACAAGGCTTTCTTAGGAGTTGTGGGCATTTCCAGGAGTAGTTTTATGACCCTGGTGGTAGTTTGACCCTTCCTCTGTACCGTGAACCTGAAGAAACACTCATTAGAACCCGACTGACCCCCTCTTTGACCTTTAGAAATACTAGCTGATGTGAGAAGCCAAAGTGTCTTATGATACCGACCTATATCATCAACGACTCAACACATCCTGAATCCAAGCCCCGCAACACCATTTTCATTCTGTTTGCCCAAGGAACACCACCGCCGCTGCTTACAAACACCGCCTCCCCGCCACTCCTTAGCCACTTCATTGCCGCCGTCGAACTCTCCAACAACTCCCAACTCCACAATCAAGTCGGGGAATTGTTAACTGCTGCAAGGCGCCGACAGGTAGCGCTCCGGCCAGGTAAATGTCATTGTGTCCTCAAGTTGTGCGTCATTTGCAAACTTCCTGTCTATTCGGGTGCCTTTCTCTGTCTCTGTCTCTCCCTCTCACTCTCGTAAACACTCACACACAATCTCTATTCATCTATCTATCTATCTACCTATCTATTTATATTACCATCTCTCTCCCTTTAGCTACATCTCCTTTTCCTTTTTCCTCATTATACATTATTTATTAATCTCTATATATCTGTCTATCTATCTGTCTATTTTTGTTTCCATCTCTCTTCATCTCCGCTTCCTTCTCTCCCTCTTTCTCTTCATACAATATCTATCCATAATCTATATCTATCTATCAATCTATGTATCTATTTCAATCTCCTCTCACTCCCTTCATCTCCTCCTCCTCCTGCTTTATCTCCTTCCTTTTCTTACAATATCTATCCATCTATCTATCTACCTTTGTATCTCCTTCGATCTCCATTTCTCTCCCTTCACCTCCTCCTCCTTTATCTCTTTCCTTTTCTTACAATACCTATCCATCCATCTATCTACCTTTGTATCTCTTTCCACCTCCATTTCTCCCCCTTCACCTCCTCCTCCTTTATCTCTTTCCTTTTCTGACTCTATCTATCCATCTATCTATCTACTTTTTTATCTCTTTCCACCTCCATTTCTCTCCCTTCACCTCCTCCTCCTTTATCTCTTCCCTTTTTTTTACAATATTTATCCATCTATTTATCTACCTTTGTATCTCTTTCCACCTCAATTTCTCTCCCTTCACCTCCTCCTTTATCTCTTTCCTCTTCTTACACTATCTATCCATCTATCTATCTACCTTTGTATCTCTTTCCACCTCCATTTCTCCCCTTTCATCTCCTCCTCCTCCTCTTCCTCCTCGTATTCCTCACCCGTCTCTTCATTCTCCGGCCAAACACGGGCGCGGAGAGGAAGGTAAACAAACCAACATGTCGCGTTAATTAGTCGGCACGTGCAGCGAGATGATTCCAAAGGGTCGCCGCGTCCAGGGTCATGATCTGATCTACATTAATCTCGTATATCCGCTTAACCCAATCAACCCAATCACGCAAATAATGATGGATCCGACCGACCGAGCGAGCCTAGAAATATACGACTGAAATGAGTTAATGTTACTGGTTATGATAGCACTGAGTGTGGAGTGCGTTAGCCAGTCTGTACGCGCCACCCCAATTTGTACGAGGGCCCAGAAATATACGACTGAAATGAGTTAATGTTACTGGTTATGATAGCATTGGGTGTGGAGTGCGTTAGCCAGTCTGTACGCGCCACCCCAATTTGTACGCGGGCCTAGACATATACAGCTGAAATGAGTTAATGTTAGCGGTTATTACAAGATGGGGTGTGGAGTGCGTTAGCCAGTTTGTACGCGCTACCCCAATTTGTACGAGGGTCTAGAAATATACAGCTGAAGAGAGTTAATGTTACTAGTTATGATAGCATTGGGTGTGGAGTGCGTTAGCCAGTTTGTACGCACCACCCCAATTTGTACGCGGGCCTAGAAATATACAGCTGAAAAGAGTTATTATAGCATTGGGTGGAGAGTAAGCTAGCCAGTTTGTACGCGCCACCCCAACTTGTACGAAGAGGGAAAATCTGTGTTCTGGAATATATGTATAGTAAGAGAACTGAAGAATATAAGGAAATAATCTGTTCTGGGATATATATAGTGTTAGAACCGAAGAATATAGGGGAAAAATTTGTTCTGGGATATATTTAGTTCGAGAGCTGAAGAATTATAAAGAAAAAATCTGTTCCGGGATGTAGTACGAAACGCAAAAAATAAAAACTCAGAGATAAAACAAAGTAAAGATCAACGTTTTAAACATTTATCGGATCCGTATTTCATTATTAATATCCCCACGACGCGGTTTTCCAGGTATTTTCCACGTGATACGAGTACTAATTGGCAGGTGTGCGCCGAAATTGGTGAGCCTGACCCTGTATGTGAAGCCTCTCTCTCTCTTCGCCTCGCCTCACACAGATGTTTGTACGTTCATGTGTTGGTTGTAATATTTCTTCTACTCTGGAAGGTGAAATATGCGTGTCATCAGTTGCAGGAGCTTTCTCTCTATCTATCTGTCTATCTATATCTATTTCAGTCTATCCTTATCATTGTCTACCTCTATCTGTCTATCTCTCTAGCTATTTCTCTATCTCTTTATCTCTCCATCATTCTATCTCTCTCTCTAGCTAGCTATCTTTATCTATCTTTCCATATACCTACCTACCTCTCTTATCACACACACACACACACACACACAGCCCCAGGCACTCACACCCACCCACGGACTTCCCCATCCCCCTTCCCCCATAATCTCCACCTCCTCCACCTTCCCTTCCCCTTCCCCTCCACATTCTTTCCTTCCTCCTCCTTGTCGTTCAGCCGCATTCCTTCCCTTTGTAAGCGCCCGTCTCTCGCATGCACCTCACATCTGCTTGGGCTTGAGTCGTCTTCTGTTTTTCTTTATATTTCAATGCATATGTTTCACTGTTTTGCTTATCTTTATCTCTCTCTCTTGCCTTATTTGTTTCTTCTTCTTCGTCACAGCGCTTTGTCGGATTCTCTTCCCGCTTTGCTTTCCTGTCAATCTCTTTGGTCCTCAGCTGCTATTTCGTTCTCTTTAAAGATATTCACGCATTTTGTATATATAAGTTTGACACTGATCTTTTTCTCTTATTCTCCTTTTCTTTCTTCTTAGTCTCCTTCTTCTTTTCCTTCTCCTCATTCTCATTCTTCTTCTTCTAATTCTCATTCTTTTTTTCATTCTTTTCATTCTTTTCTCATTCTTTTTCTCATTCTTTTCATTCTCCTTTTCATTCTCCTTTTCATTCATTTCTCTCATTCTTTTTCTCATTCTTCTCCTTCTTCTCCCTCTTCTCTCCTCTCCTCTCTCTCTGATTAGATCTTGCGATACTCTCCTCAGGCTAACCTCTTTTTTTTCTCCTCCACTACCTCTTCTCCTGCCTCCTTTCCTGCACCCTAATCTCCTTCCTTCCTTCCCGCCCCACCGTCTTTATCGTCCCTTATTTGCTAATCTTTCCAGCCCAATCACGACCCCACAAGATGACCTGAATGAAGGAAATTCCACCGACTCTCACTCAACCCTTAGAGCGAACATCTGGTGGGTTGGTATTTTCCGACGCTCTCTCCTCCTGCATCAACTATTTTCAAAGGCCAAAAAAGGGATTAATCGCGTCCTCATGAGTGTTTTATCGCGTTCATGGTGCAGAAGCCTTATCAAACTATCAACCAGGGTCAGAAAACTACCTATGAAAGCACCCACAACCTCTGCGAAAGCCTTATCAGATGTGGATGTGGAAGCCTGGAAATGGGTCCTGACTTGGCTTCGCGTTACAAGCTATGAGCCACTTGTTATCCGAACCTAATCAGCGCCCCTATCCTTGATCCCCTAATTGGGCCAGACGGGGGGGTTAATATTAAAGGCGATCAGCGGTGAGCTACAGCGATAAGATAAGACCGGACCCTTTCCCACGGGGCACGTACAGACTGATTTCTCGAGACACTTATTACAGGTAACTCTCCCTCGGCCCTACCTGGGGAGCGGTTTCGGCGGTTCGGCTTCCTTGGGTCTGCTCTCCTTCGCCGTCCTTTACCTGTTCCCTGTACGCTGAAAAACCTTTAACCTTCCGCGAGAGGCAACTTCGTGATTACATGTGGAGCTCAGGGATCACCATTTCTCAGGACCCGTCTGGTGAGGCCGGCGGAGGCTGGGATGAAAGACTGCGTGTGCCTTTCTTTCCTCTCTCTCCCATATTCTTAAACATCTCGGCAGCCAAGCACACAAGGTTTTCATAGGAGTTGTGGGCATTTCCAGGGATGGTTTTATGACCCTGGTGGTAGTTTGAGCTTTCCTCTGTACCGTGAACCTAAAAACACACTCATGACAACCTGACTGGTCTCCTTTTTAGCCTTTGGGAATAGTTGATGAGTGAGAGGTGGAGGCGTCTCAGAATACCAACCAATTGGGTCGTATTACTAAACATTTCGTCACCCAAGTTCATCCATTTGACAAGGCCTTCGTAGGAGTTGTGGGCATTTCCAGGGGTAGTTTTATGACCCAGGTGGTAGTTTGAGCTTTCCTCTGTACCATGAACCTAAAGAAACACTCATTAGAACCCGATTGATCCTCTCTTTGACCTTTAGAAATAGCTGATGTGAGAAGCGAAACTGTCTTATAATACCGACCATTGTCCCGCCTTTAACCACGACGCGCAAGTCACCCGCTCAGGTCCGCCGCCGTTTCCGAGGCTAATCACCCCATTACACACAACAAACACGGCGAGGGATTAGCTAAACGGTCCAGATCCTTATTTCATGCTTCCCTCACTCCGGCCGTCCTTCCCGCTCCGCCCTGGCATGAAGTCTAAGGGACGCCACGCCAATTTACACAACAAAACAGTCTGGGCTTCTGCGGGATTAGGTAAAATGGTCTACAACTCTACATGCTGATTTCACCCTTCCATGCACCCCGGTCCCACTCTCCTTCCCTTCCTGTCTGTTCTTGTTTTGTTCTTGTTCTTGTTCTGTGTGTTCTTGTTCTAGTGTCTGTTCTTCTTGTTCTTGTTAGTTATGTAATTATTTCTCATATCTAATCTCTCCTTCACTTCCTCCAGCCCTCCTTCCCAACACGTCTAACACCTGTTCTTGTTCGAGCTACATAATTAATTCTTACATCCACACTCTCTCTCTCTCTCTCTCTCTCTCTCTCTCTCTCTCTCTCTCTCTCTCTCTCTCTCTCTCTCTCTCTCTCTCTCTCTCTCTCTCTCTCTCTCTCTCTCTCTCTCTCTCTCTCTCTCTCTCTCTCTCTCTCTCTCTCTCTCTCTCTCTCTCTCTCTCTCTCTCTTCCTCTTCCTGTTCTTCCTTCCGTTCTCCTTCTCTCCCTTGCTCTTCTTCATATTAATTACTCCCTCCACTTCCTCCAGTCTTCCTTCTCTCCCTCACTCCACTCCCTTCTTTCCCACACTCCTATCCCTCCACTTCCTCCCACCCTCCTTCCCTCCTCATCCATCCACAAGTTCCAGCCGAGACTCACGCACAGGTCCTCACGCTCGGCCCGGCTCTGAGGGACGGTGATCGCGGGTCATCATTTCCCAGGCCTGTTTGCATAATGGGATCATGGGAACAATCTGAGTCGGCCAGGTGATTGACGCTCTCCCGGGCCGGTTTAGGAGCGAGATAAGTTGTTTCCCAGGCGCGTAAGTCGAGGGTGGACCGGGGAAACCTTTACTTGGCGCGCTCTCCCTCTCTCCCTCCCTCTCTTTCCATCCCTCTCTTTCCCTCTCGCTTCGTGTCTTCCATCCGGCACAGTCACGTGGTGGATATTTCACTGAACCACCTGGATGTTTAATGAAGGGTTCGTGATATTCTCTGTCTGTCTTTTTTTCTCTTTCTTTCATTATAAATTTCTCTGGATCTTTCTTTCTTTTTGTCTCTTTCTCTATATATTTGTCTTTCCTTTTTTTTTTCTCTCTTTCGATGTATATTTTTCTGTCTGTCTTTTTCTCTTTCTTTTTATATATATTTCTGTATCTTTTTTTTTTCTCCTTCTCTATATATTTGTCTTACTTTTTCTCTCTCTTTCTATGTATATTTCTCTGTCTGTCTTTTTTTCTCTCTTTCTATATAAATTTCTCTGTATCTCTTCCTTTATCTATCATCTATCTATCTGTCTATCTATTTATCTATCTATCTATCGTTCTCTCTGCGTGATAGCTCAAAGGCAAGAGAACCTACACGTCCCTCATTCTCGGCCTTGCATGGCTCAAACAATTATTTTTTTCCGTGCTGTTACGCCAATACGTGTCTGTCCGTAGCCGTGTCCGTGTCCGTCTGTATACCACTTTACGCACTCATGCAATTGATTTTCCGGAGTTTATTTGATTTCCCGAACCCATTTGTTGGAGTCCGCTCGACGTTTGGCAGTGTTGCAAATTGGCGTCGCTCACCCCCAGACCCAGACCTGAATTTTGATGCGTTTTAACGGCGCCGTAAGTTCCCGGTGTTTTATGTCCATTGTTAGCGCCCGATTTATGGTTATCCTCACCTTGTCTTTATTCACTTAGCCAAGGTACACACGGACACACGCACGCACGGACGAATTCAGGCACACACATACATACACACACACATCTTTTTCATAACCTCTACTATTTTCATTTCCTCTTTTTAAATCTTTCTTTTCTTATGTTTTCTTCTTATTTATTGTCTACTTCTTTTCTTTTCTTCTGCCTTTTATCACATCTCTTTTTCTCTACTCCTCAATTCACTTTTTTTCTCTTTTTTTACTTCCTGTTTCTATTTCTTCCTCTACTTTGTTTTCTTTTCACTCATTCTCCATTTTTCTTATTTTTTCTGCCATTTATCACATTTCTTCTCAACACTCCACACTCATTTTTCTCTACTCCTTCATTCACTTTTTTTCTCTCTTTCTCACTTTCTCGTTCTATATCTTCCTCTCTTTTATCTTTTCTTGGCATTGATTGTCCATTCCTATTCTTTTCTTCTGCCATTTATCACACCTCTTCTAGATTATCCATTCCCTCATTTTTTCTTCTCCATTTTCCTCTTTCTCACTTCCATTTTTCTATATCTTCCTCCTATTCACGTTTTCTTCGCATTGATTGTTCATTCCTATCCTTCTCTTCCCCCTTTTATCAATACTTCTTGCCGTCTTTCTCCTCCGCTTTGATCTTTCTCATATTTCATCTCTTCTTTTTTCTTTGGTTTTCGTCCGTCTGGCAGCTATCAATACGACTTCGACCTGCCTTATCCATCCCACCTTCGCGTGCTTTCAGGTGTCCCAAGTGTCGTTAGTTTATTGGAAACCTTCACGCAGACGAATGGACACGAAGGAAGAGACTGGAGCATATTCCCAGTCTCTCTACGGGTATGTGGTTGCTGAGTGAAGACGCTCGGCTGTTGCTACGATATTAACCACAGGGTGTTCTGGAAAATAGTCTCATTGTGATTCCCACTTAAAATTGAAATATATGAACAGTGACTAAACTTAATCTAACCTAATCTAACCTAACCTAACCAAGGGGTGTTCTGGAAAATACTCTGATTGTGATTCCTACTTAAAATTACCAAACATGAACCCTGACTAAACTTAACCTAACCTAACCTAACCTAACCTGCAATGCTCAAGAGCGAGCGCCACATACCAGTACTGGAAAATACGCTGATTGTGTTCGGAATATCCACTGGTGAGAATTACCAATCATGAACCCTGACTAAACTTAACCTAACCTAACCTAACCTAACCTGCAATGCTCAAGAGGGGGCGCCACATACCCGTACAGAGAAGGGAAATACGCAGAGACACAAGGATGATATAAAAGTGTGTTCGGAATATCCACTGGTGAGAATTAGTGGTATCAGAACCCTGGCTAAACTTAACTTATCCTAACCTAACCTAACCTCCAATGTTCAAGAGCGAGCGCCACATACCCGTACAGGGAAGGGAAATACGCAGAGACACAAGGATGATATAAAAGTGTGTTCGGAATATCCACTGGTGAGAATTAGTGGTATCAGAACCCTGACTAAACTTAACCTAACCTAACCTAACCTAACCTAACCTGCAATGCTCAAGAGGGGGCGCCACATACCTGTACAGAGAAGGGAAATACGCAGACACGAGGATTATTCAAAAGTGTGTTCGGCATATCCACTGGTGAGAATTAGTGGTATCAGAACCCTGACTAAACTTAACCTAACCCAACCTAACCTAACCTGCAATGTTCAAGAGCGAGCGCCACATACCAGTACAGGGAAGGGAAATACGCAGAGACACGAGGATGATTCAAAAGTGTGTTCGGAATATCCACTGGTGAGAATTAGTGGTATCAGATTAAAAAGTGAATCGGACACCGGCACAATAAGTTAATATGACACTTGACTAAAACATACGCCATTAATCATCTAGTAAGCATGGTCCACTCATTAATTGTTGCTTTCTTTATACTGGTATTCACACGGCGGCCAATAAGTTATGAAGCGACTGTACTTACATATATATTCAACAGTTAATTCCTATGCCATTATATTATTACAGGAATTTCTGATACATACAACGTTTATAAGAGGCTTAATTAAGAGCACTGGGCAATTACTCGTAAGCAAACACTATGCCATTTTATATAATTAGGTAAAGCACATAATGTCACCGCTGATATTAATTAGTCGCAAAAAAATTATATACAAAACAGTATCTTTTTAAGTATTTCTTGGAATTTTCTATCATTTTTTTTCTTTTTGGGAAGCTGTAATTTTTCAGCCTTTTTTCTTTTCTTTCTTTCTTTTATGACCTTGACTTCTTCCTCTGGTATTAAAAAAAAATGCTACGTGAGCAGGTTAAAAATATATGTTTAAATAGACATGGAAGGATTTAGAACATTATCAATTTGTATGTAAGGATATAAAGCTCTGGAACATACGATTGAAGGAGGGAGGGAGGGAGGGAGTGACTGGAAGGTGTGTGGTTTGACGGACAATGGTCAAGGGTGTGTGTGTGTGGGGGGGGAGATAGCAGGGGGGGGGGGGGGGGTAAAAGGTATTGGTGGTGGTGGTCAGATGTTATCCAAACCTGATTCGCACTTTATTTTTTTTATTAGGTTTCATAACACATCCTGGCGTTTCCTCTCCTCCCTCCTCCTTGTGTGCGTGGGTGTGGGTGGGGGTGGGGGTGGGGGGGAGGTGGGTGTGAGTGTTTGCGAGTCTGTATTTGTCTGTCTCTCTGTCTGTGTGTCTATCTATCTATCGTGTGTTTGTAGCTAACCTTCACCTCCTTGACCCACAGCCTGTTGTTGAGTTGAATTGGATGCTTCGTTTTAATGACAGGTGTGTGGGTGAAGTTGGGGAGATTGAAGGGGTGGGTGGGGTGGACGGGGGGGGGGTGGAGATGGCTCTTGACGGCGCAATAACCACATATGCGCGCCACACAACCCCCACCACCCTTCCACTCACTCCAGCATCACAACAGTCACTAATTGGCGGGGATTAAACGGGGATGTGCTTGTGTCGTAGGTCTGAGGAGCGTTAAGGGAGTGTTTCGAGATTTAATTATTTCTTCTACCTCACAATATTTCTCATCGCGAGCCAAACAGTTGCAACGTAATGCCGGAGGTTAAAATGTATATATGAATCGTTTTGTTTTGTTTTTCTTTTTTTTTCTGTCGTAGATCTGAGAAGCGTTACGGGAGTGTTTCGAGAATTATTTCTTCTACCTAACACAATATTTTTCTCCGCGAGCCAAACGGATGCAACCTAATACCGGAGATTAAACTGTATATATAAATAATTTCTTTTTTATCTCGTATACGACAGAAAAAATAAAATATACATAAATCAAATATTGTTCCATATACCGTTTTTTGACCAATCTTTCGGCCACTCCTCTTGACTCATTTATGGGAACAGTGAGTAGCTGGCTTATTTTTTCATTATTGTTTCCTTTTTTTTGCCCTTGAACTGCTTCCTCTAATGTAAAAAAAATACATGTGAATATAAATACGAGAGACAAATTATTAAGATAGTAGGCGCACACAAGAAGAACATGGATGTGTCTTTGTCATGGATTAGGGATTTTTCATGTATTTTCTTCTTTGTTAGTGCTAATAGGTATGGTTTTCCAGGTATCATTCTCTTTCTACAGTGTCAATAGGTAGGATTTTCAGGGATTTTCTTCTTTGTTAGTCTTAATGGGTAGGGTTTATCAGGTATTAATTTCTTTCTAGTGTCAATAGGTAGGATTTTTCAGGTATTTGGTAGGTAGGGTTTTTCAGGTATTAATTTTTTTTCCACAATGTCAATAGGTAGGATTTTTCAGGCATTTTCTTCTTTGTTAGTGCTAATGGGCAGGGTTTTCCAGGTATCATTCTCTTTCTACAATGTCAATAGGTAGGATTTTCAGGGATTTTCTTCTTTGTTAGTGCTAATGGGCAGGGTTTATCAGGTATCAATTTCTTTCTACAGTGTCAATAGGTAGGATTTTTCAGGGATTTTCTTCTTTGTTAGTGCTAATGGGCAGGGTTTATCAGGCATCAATTTCTTTCTACAGTGTCAATAGGTAGGATTTTTCAGCTATTTTCTTCTTTGTTAGTGCTAATGGGCAGGGTTTATCAGGCATCAATTTCTTTCTTCAGTGTCCATAGGTAGGATTTTTCAGGTATATTCTTTTGTTGGTGATAATGGGTATGGTTTTTTAGGTATTATTTTCTTTCTTGTGTCCACAGGTAGGATTTTCAGGCATTTTCTTCTTTTTTAGTCTTAATGGGTATGGTTTATCAGGCATTATTTCCTCTCTACGGTGTCCATACGTAAGATTTTTCAGGCATTGTGATTTTTACAGGTTCTAATAGATAAAAAAAAAGTATGTGTGGCGGAGTGTGTGCTTGTGTTGTGGTTTTGAGAAGTGTTAGAGGAGTGTTTCTAGTATCAATTTTCTTGCGCTAATATATAAAGCTTACTATGAGTGTTAAATTGTATAGATTGATACTAAGAACACGTATTACCCATTAAGTGAAGAACCTATATCATGTGCCTCTGTCATATATTTCGTGTGTCTCTAAAGCTTTTTTCAGGCATTATTTTTCCTCACTGTGCTAATAGATAAAGATGAGTGTGCGTTGTAAATTCCCCGACGCATAAAGGGGGGCGTAAGTTAGTCTTGAAGCGAATAAAGTGGCTCGTAAATCACACTCCAGCTTGCGCGGCACCAACAGGCGTCTGAGGGCCGCGTCCCCCGACCAGCGGCGCAAACACATGCATAAGTAAGCGAGGGGCCGATAGGTGGGGATGTGGGGATGATGTTTTATAGTACGGGAATGGGTCGGGGGCAACATATGGTAGATTATTGTTTTTTCTTATAGCAGGGATGCGTCGGGGGCGTGGAGTGGCAAATAGGGATAATATTCTTTTTTATAGTAGGAGAATAAGTCGTGGGCAGGCGGCAGTGTGTGGGGTGGTACGCGGTAAGACGAACACACCACTTCACAGCAGGTTTAGTTGGCAAAGAGGAACACACAAAGAGAAACAAATAACAAGCAGAGAGAGAGTCCAAGTCCGCGCTGCCTCCTGGGATAACAAAAAGATACATATAATTAATACGGATCTCTGTTGACGAAAGAGCATGCGATGTAATAATCCAACATTCCGCTTTCAAGTTTCATCCGCGGAAATATATATGTTGTATTTCCCGTTTCGAAAGTCTAGTCATATTCCGTCCTTGATGTGACGAGCCCCGTTTAATCCGACACACTGAGGGATTTTCTTTTGTGGCATTTTTCGTGTACCTGAAAGCCGCGCCGCCCAAAGCCGTGACGAAAGCTTCCCTAAGTCCCTTTATGCGCCAGACTTTCCCTGCTTCTGAACTTACTCACCCAACTTACATCCTTCCAAATAACAGACGACATCAACCTCGCCAGTGATGAAGAATAAGCCTTCCTCCCTTGCAACACACCTCCCGGGCAAAACCTTCCTTTGGACCGATCCCTGATGCCTCCCTTAGTATTCTCTCAGTCTCTTCCGAGCCTTCTTGCACCTCACGCCTCTCTCAGGGTCATATTCTTAAACATTTCGGCGCCCGAGCACTCACATTTGGCAAGGCTTTCCTAGGAGTTGTGGGCCTTTCCATGGGTTGTTTTATGACCCTGGTGGTAGTCTGTCAAAGCTTCTGTACCATGAATGTGAAAAAAACTCATGAAAACCTGATTAATCTCCTTTTGGGCCTTTAAAGACAGCTGAAGTGAGAGGCGAAAGCGTCTGAGAATACCGACGTCAGTCTCTTCCGAACCTTCCTTGCACCTCACACCTTGAATACTTTACGATCACCCAAACGTATATAAAGTGGCATGAGCTACACGCACTTCACTAACTTCTGGGACTTCATAAACACGTCCGTCTTGGCTTTCAGTATTATCCTTATGATCAGTGTTGTGCTTGTGTGTTGCTAGAGGGTTTGATGTGACTCTAGCTTAACACATGTGGGTAAGGCTAGTTTGGGGCTAAAGGCAACGTCAATTCTGTAGTCTCAGCAATTTGTCTCTCGTTGCCTCTCAGCTCAGGGCCTCTAAAGCCGGTTCACGCCCGCCCAGTATCACGCCCGCACGTACACGCTCGTATTCTGTTTGCCTCCCAAAGAATACACGGACTATAGTTGATCCAGTGTTTGTGTATCCCTTTACCTCAACTCTACATAGCACCCTAAACCACACAACATGATGCCCAGGTTCCAGAAAATATATATAAGCAAGAAGTTGAAGTAGTTTCGTACAACCACCAAATAAATACAAAGTCAAAATATACAACAGAAAGCTACCTGTATACCTAATCACCGTCGCTACCACACAGTTACACCTCTACTCTCACGGCGGTATTGACAGACATCTCTATAGGACCAATATAAATACTGCCACTATCAATTATGTACAACCCTCACGCATTACCTACACATGGAGACGTCACATTAGCCACCACCCCACCCTATGCCTACACACTCTCCTGCCAGGCCTAACACGCTCGAGATTTATGTGGTGCTGAATCTTTCAAGAGCATGATCAATAGCTGCCATTTGTCGGTGTTGCGTGACGCTGCTCCTCGTGTAATGTTACCCCACTCGTCCATGTCCTACCACGCCTACTGAAGGGTGATAAAGAATAAGGCAATGACAAGATAATAATAAATCTGTCCTATGTATGAGAGGTGACACCATTCCCCTAAGCCTAAGGAAGATTGTTTATTACCTGTATCGTAGTTTGCCTCGTCCATTATTACAACAGACCATATCCCTCTGTACCTGTATGTCTTTAATCATCTATATTCTCTCGTCACCTTTCTCCTCTCCTTGCTCTCACTTTCATTTTCTCTTCCTCAGCGTCTCAGGTGTTTGGGGTTGCTGGACAGGTAGGTTATAGTGTTCCCATTTCTTCCTCTGTACCTGATTCGTCTCTCTTAATAATAATATCAGATCTCTATTTCCCGACTAATTTTCATAATATTCTTTTCCTCACCAGTTCCAGCAGCACATTTTTTTTGGGGGGGGAGCTTTTGTGTGTTCTGTACTTTAAGGTAACATTCATTCATCATTCCTTGCACCTGACTTTGGTATCGGTTTATATTACACTCAACTCTCAGTCGTTTTTTTTCTTTTGCTCTTTTTGCCGTGTTGGTACTAATCGATCTCCCGAGGCTTGGTAACATTTTCTTCCTCGCTTCTGTGCTTCCTTTTAATCAAACTCTCTCCCTATCACGTTCTATCACTACTATAGTTATTGTCAGTAGTAGTAGTAGTAGTAGTAGTAGTAGTAGTAGTAATAGTAGTGTTGTCTCGTACTCATTAAATCTCTTCCCTCAACCTGTCTAATCACTCCTATTTTTCTCAAAGTCTCTATAATCTTCAATTTCTCCCTAGATATTTTGCTTCGCTCATTAAAGCCTCATCCTCAATCACACTTTTTCTTTTCATTTTATTTACCTCGTCCTTTAACGCGAAGCAAAAAATCCCTTTCCCCAATCTAACTTTGCTAACATTTTCTTAATTATCCGCCTAAGTCTCGGTAACACTTTTTTTTTCCTCCTCAGGTTATTTGCCGCGCTCATTAAGCCTCGTCCCCGCCCGGCTGATCCTCGGGGTGGCGGCGGCGGCGCGGCCTTCACCCCCAGGAGGAGGCCCGTAAACACTGCTTGCCTGTAAACACGACCTCGGCCCCGTCTCATTACTGGCTTCTGGCGTGATAGATTATTAGCTCGGGCGGAAGGCTCAGGCAAAGGCACCAAAACACTATACTGGAGGAGCGCGGTGATAATGAAAGGAAGAAAGAAAGGAACCCAAAGAAATATCGCCAGGTAGAAAACTTGCGAAAAACAGCACAACACCACCACGGAATACTTATTTACTTGACTGATAATTATGAGAAGAAGAAGCCAAGGAAGCCAAACAAATATCGCCAGGCAGAAAACTTACGAAAAACATCAAAACACCATGGAATACTTGTTTACGTGAACTGATAATTATGGAAAGAAGAAGCTAAGGAAGCCAAACATATACCGTCAGACATAAAACTTGCTAAAAAATATATAAAAACACTAGAGAATACATATTTACCCGAGTTGAAGTGAACTATAATGGCCGTCTGGTGTGATAGATTAAGGAGAGGGGGAGAATTATGGAAGAGAGGAAGGAAGGACCAAATTAACAGACGGAAAACTTGCCTAAAAGAGATAACAAAACACTAAAGACGAAAACAAAGAACCCAAAATAATATCCTCAGGCAGAAAAATTGCTAAAAAGATCTCAAAACACGATAGATTAGTTAGTTACTTGAGCTGAAATTAATAAGAAAGAAGACAGCAAAGACTAAACTAATATCTTAAACTTAAACTTGCTTAAAAAAGATCACGAAACACTAAAGAAAAAGACGAGCAAGCCAAACTAATAAAATCCTCAAGCAGAAAAGTTATTAAAATTATCTCAAAACATAATACAATACATACTTATTAACCTGAACTGAAATTAATTAGAAAGAATGCAAGGCAATCAAACTAACTGGCGGAAAACTCACTAGAAAGATCCCAAAACACAATAGATTACTTATTTACCTGAGCTGATATGAATTAGAAGGAAGAGAGGAAAGACTAAACAAACATCTTAAACTTAGTCTTGCTTAAAAAGGATCACAAACGCTATAGAAAAAAAGGGAACTAACCAAACTATTAAAATCCCCCGACGGAAAACTCGCAACAAAGATCCCAAAAGAAGACAGATTACTTAATTTACATGATTATTTATTGCCTTTATCGTAGCTTGCCTCGTCCATCATAACAGCAGACTCTACCCTCTGGTCTGTAATCTGGTCTATAATCTTCTGTATCCTCGCGTCCTCTTTCTCCTTCTCTCGTCGCTTTCACTTTTGTTTTCTCTCTCACGGCGTCTCAGGTGTTTGGGGCGTTGCTGGACAGGTAGCTTAAGGCCCTCCGCAAGCACCCTCGACTTCTCCAACATACACCTGCCACGTAAAGCAAGGAAGAAAACACGGAACCGAAACTGACGGGAGGAAAACTTGCTGCAAAAGACCACAAAACACTATAAAAAAATACGAGCGAGCCAAATTAACATCCCCAAGCATAAAAGTTAGTAAAATTATCTCAAAACACAATAGATTACTTAAAAGCAAGGAACCCAAACTGACAGGAGGAAATCTTGCTGCAAAAGACCACAAAACACTATAAAAAAAATACGAGCGAGCCAAATTAACATCCCCAAGCGGAAAAGTTAGTAAAATTATCTCAAAACACAATAAATTACTTAAAAGCAAGGAACCGAAACTGACAGGAGGAAATCTTGCTGCAAAAGACCACAAAACACTATAAAAAAATACGAGCGAGCCAAATTAACATCCCCAAGCGGAAAAGTTAGTAAAATTATCTCAAAACACAATAGATTACTTAAAAGCAAGAAATCCAAACTAACAGACCGAAAAAATCTTGCTAAAAAAAAAAGATCACATAACACTAAAGAAAAAATACGAGCGAGCCAAATTAACATCCCCAAGCCGAAAAGTTAGTAAAATTATCTCAAAACACGATAGATTACTTATTAACCTGAAGTGAAATGAATTAGAAGGAAGAAAGCAAGGAAGCCAAACTGACAGGCAGAAAACTTGGTAAAAAAATATCACAAAACACTAAAGAAAAAAGGGAACAAGCCAAAATAATATCCCTTTTTTATGTACAGCAAAGGAGACAGCTCAAGGGCACAAAAAAATAAAATTAAAATAATGAAAAAAAAAAAGCCCGCTACTTGCTGCTCCTAAAAAGATTACTGAGTGGCCAAAAGAGAGGTCAATTCAGACAACTTGCAAAAAACATATTATAACACTACAGAATACTTATTTACCTGAGTTGAAATTATTTAGACTCACCTTTATATAACATCACCTTACCGGACACTAATTATGCTTGTCTTAAAATATATGTAACCGGCCACCGCGATCGAGTCCTAAATCACAAGGAAAATTACCACAAAATCACCAAATCAAAGCGGGGTATAGCGAGTCTCATGAAAACAAGTGTGTGTGTAGCGTCACCATAACGAACGATAATGAGATCAAGCCACGCACAGAGGTCATGCAAAAACACCTCCCACACACGACCTAAAAATAAAAAAAAGTTAAACACATGATTAAGCGAAAGAAAACACCCGCGGAACGTCTCCCAGCTGGACACTAAGGATTTCCCGGCGTGCGATACATAACACTCAAGTAGGCGGAGGTGGCACGTGTGGGCTAATGATTAGGACACACAGCCCCCCCCCCCCTTTAAACCCCTCCACCAGCACTCCCTCACTCCTCCAACACACACCTGCCACATAGAGCAAGGTGATGGTGGTGGTGGTAGTGGTGGTGGTGGTGGAAACTCGCTTCTGGTGGCAATAGTCCGAACTCTCACACGGTTTTGGTTCTAACATTCAGTATCTCCAATGGCTACACAGGAGGTAAGTATCGGATTCTCATGGGAGTTTTTTTTCGTATTCATGGTGCAGGAGCCTTGTTAAACTATCTCTAGGCTCACGAAACTACCCATGGAAATGCCCAGGACCTCTACGAAAGCCTTATCGAGTGTGAGTGTGTGAGTTCCGAAATGTCTGAGAAGTCTTGTTAAACTATCTCTAAGCTCACGAAACTACCCATGGAAATGCCCAGGACCTCTACGAAAGCCTTATCAAGTGTGGGAGTGGGAGTGAGCCCCGACGTGTTTGAAAATGTGGTCACCGTGTCCGAAGTCAAAACTGTCTGGTGGTGTGGCACTACGAGAACTTATGAAGAGATCTACCGTGTAAGCTTAATTAAGAAGTGGTCTGGCTTGTGTGCTTAAAGTGTTTGCGTGTGCGTGTGTGTGTGTGTGTGTGTGTGTGTGTGTGTGTGTTATGCTAGGAGAGGCTATAAAAATGTTTCCTGCGCAAGCTGAGGTTAGTGTTATGAGTTTGAGCGTTATGAGTGTGTGTAGAGCCTCGGTCTGACTAAGAAAGAGAGAGAGAGAGAGAGAGAGAGAGAGAGAGAGAGAGAGAGAGAGAGAGAGAGAGAGAGAGAGAGAGAGAGAGAGAGAATGCATATAGACAAAAACACGATCACAAGGCAACAGGAGACATGGAGACAGACACCGCTGCAGACACCCTCTTCATTATTTTGCAACATCATCGACCACCCTCACTGGACGCCAAAACATGCCATCAACTTTTATCGGAGCAAACACGCGCCTTCGTTCATTAAACCATCGCACTCATTACCCGGTGCCTCGTTTTCCCATCGCTTACGCTGAGTTAACATAATCAACAAATAGTATTGAAAATATATCAAACTTCAAACATCATCATGAGCCAAATCATTTACTATTATTTATACAAATGATATGCAGGGACTAACATTTCGGACAAACATGTTATATATCTGATTGGGATGATAATTGATTTTACACAAATTAAAAAGCAGGTTGCATTTCAAAGGTTGTCTGTGTATAAATATAGCTGAAAATGTGTTAAAATATTGTTCCGGGATGAATTACTGATACAATTCTACATTTATCAGAGCAATACTAAAAGGCAACATTCTCCTTCTATAGATACGAACAGAACACTCGACAAACTTACCCGAAGCGATGAAGGAACGTTGAGGCATCACTTCTAAGGCGGGCGAGGCACACGTAGAGGTCAGGCCACGGCTCCCTGAGGACGGCAAGAGGACAATACAGAATCAGAAGGCGAGTCGCGGCCCATAATTTTGTCGTTGATGAGATGAAATGAGACAACAGACAGGAATTATGAATAGAACAGCGACAGGCCCTTGTAGTTCTAACGATGATAATGAACCTCAAATGAATATGGTGATGTCTTTAGGGCACACAACGTAACTACAAATCTGCAACTCAAAATACTCCGCGCTCCCTCGTGTCACAACGCAACTCGATCCCCCCCCTCCCCCTCCCCCCCGCTGCTGATTAAATATGAAGAGGCGATATGAATAATGCGGAAAAGGCCATAATGTGTGGATTAACATTTCCAAGGCTGGTTATGAATAAGTCCACGACCGCCATTACGCCTGCCAGTCTGTCCCTTCGTTTATTCATGTCACAGGTATACCAAGGGATGCCCTGCCGCTCCGCTATGACACACTAGTACCTGGCAATGATATCAGGGGCCGCACCTTCCTGGTTCTGTATTTTTTCGAACTCTGCACTCAATCCTATCATTATTTTTTTTTTGTCATCGGGTCACCACACTTCCCACCAACACCCTGATGCTTCAATGACAAAACTGATTCCCACAACCATTTTCTCTATAGCAGAACTGTCACCTATCACAACTCCCACTTTCCTTTTTTTCGAACTCTGCACTCAATCCTATCATTATTTTTTTTTGTCATCGGGTAACCACATTTCCCACCAACACCCTGATACTTTAAAGACAAAACTGATTTCCACAACACTTGCCTCTATAGCAGGACTGTCACCTATCACAACTCTCACCTTCCTTTTTATCGAACTCTGCACTTAATCCTATCATTCATTGTTTTGTCATCGGGTAACCACATTTCCCACCAACACCCTGATACTTTAAGGACAAAACTGATTTCCACAACACTTGTCTCTATAGCAGAACTGTCACCAATCACAACTCCCACCTTCCTTTTTTTCGAACTCTGCACTTAATCCTATCATTCATTGTTTTGTCATCGGGTAACCACACTTCCAATCAACACCCTGATACTTCAATGACAAAACTGATTCCCACAACCATTGTCTCTATAGCAGGACTGTCACCTATCACAACTCCCACCTTCCTTTTTATCGAACTCTGCACTTAATCCTATCATTCACTGTTTTGTCATCGGGTAACCACACTTCCAATCAACATCCTGATACTTCAATGACAAAAATGATTCCCACAACCATTGTCTCTATAGCAGGACTGTCACCAATCACAACTCCCGCCTTCACCACCACCAGTAGCTCACCCACTAACTGTCACAACTCATCACTGCTACCACTGTCACTTCCTCTTGAAACCCACCGACTAAACCACCGTCATTACCTGCAAAACTATCTTTCATCATTACAGTTATCACCACCACCATCATTACCAACAGCACCAACACGACAAACACCATCAAAGCCCACTAAAACAAAGGCATCTCCACCATCACCACCAACACCACCACCACCACCACCATCACCCACGCAAACACGACAACTTCAGCGCTAACGATGAAAAAGTAACTCTTCACCACTTAACATTCGGCCGGGAAAGAGAAACTAGACAAAGCATACTTGAAATCACTACAGTCTAAACATGGACCTTCATTATGTTTCACCATTTTATATATACGATGTTACAGTAGTAGGGGCCTCGCACTGAATAAGGAGAGCTTTTAAAAATTACCGTAAGGCTCTTCTAAGTCACTTTTACATGCTCCAGAACGTTGTGTGGTGCGCCTCTAAGCAGGATCATACTCTTGTGCATGTGGGAGGAGGTTTGGAGCCTTTTTCTCTTGGTGTTCCGGTTTTTAAGGAATCGGCTTTGCTCAGAGAGGGTGGGGATAAAATGACGAGGAAAGGAAAACAGCAACAGGGAGGGAATTTAAAGGGTGGAGAAAAGTAACAAATAGGGAGACAAAGGGAGAGGGAATGAAGGCTACGAGGGATGAATATAAGAGAAGGAGATCAAAGCAGGAAGAGTAGAGAGGGGAAACATGTATAAAAAAGAAACTATAACCATGAGGAAACGAAAACGAATGTACCTCCATACATAAAGACGGACTAAACAACAACATTTGATAATAAACTTGGAATAAATTATACATCCGAAAGAGAGGGTGACAACAAGGGGAATTATATCAAAGAGGAACTGGAAGCCCCTGAGTGAACAAACAAATAAGATGCCACACGGTAGATACGAGATGAACATAAACAAACAAACTCCAATTGATAAATGTAAACAACGCCATAATTAACGATAACAAGGAATACAGCGAAGGTAAAAATAGAAATAGTAAAGAATAACAGTAAATAAACACCAAAAGGAGGAATTAATAACAGTGGGAAAACGGAAACAGAAGAAAATAAAGACAAACAGAGCAAGACAAAACAGCAAAAAATAAAACAAAAAAAACATCAGTGAGAAAACGAGAACAAAAAGTAAATCAAAACAGAGTAAGACAAAACAGCAACAAAAAATAAAACAAAGTAAAATATCAGTGAGAAAACGAGAACAAAAGGTAAATCAAAACAAACAGAGTAAAACAAAACAGCAAACAAATACTAACACAAAACAAAACATCAGTAAGAAAACGAAAACAAAAAAACAAATGAAGACAAAGTAGAACAAAACAACATAGCTATCAAATAAAACACCTTTCCACACAGGTCGACAAAATATAGCGCAACAAAACAGTGGCTCTTCGCACGAATAAAAAACAGCCAGGTCCTCGTACATGATAACACCGAACACCCGAGGCTCCCGATCATGAAATACTAATGTTCGCCCCGACACACGGAGCTCATGAATGGCCCGTCAATAATGCACCAGAGAGCGTGTTCTTCTTTCTTACTGCACGATGAGGAAGCTCGGTACACACGCACGCACGCACACACACACACGGACACAAAAATAACTAATGAAAGAAAGAAAAATCACACACACACACACACACACACACACACACACACACACACACACACACACACAAAGAAAATAAATACATACACAGGAAGATTAAAAAGCAAAAACACAAACATAAAAACAAACACACACACACACACATACAAACAAGTACACAAACACACATATAAACGAAGGAACAAACAAAAATACACAAACAAATACTCCAACACACCCACAAACAAACACACAATTAACAAGCACAAACACAAACACACGCAAAGCACACACCACACAAACATACACACACTCACAAACGAGCAAATGAGAACAAGCACACATACGAACAAAAACAAACACATGACACAAACACACACACACTTATCCCCCATCCCCACACAGAGACTCACGGAGCACCCCCATATACACTCACACTCCCCTCCTCACCCTTTCCCCCACACACACTCACTCCCCTCCCCACCAACACACACACACACACAAAGCACCCACCAGGGACGCCAGAACACAGAGCTCCATCGATACTTTGCGTCGCCCATAAATTTGCATCTTTCCCTTCAGTACTCGCTCGCTCCGGTCGTCGGGGAGTTTTTGGCCATTCCCCGATGGAGTAATGGCGAGAGGCAATTACGTTAATGAGGCCAAGTCGATGCGCTAGGAAGTAATTTATAAGTATCGATACATTTCATAGTGCAAAACGTGCGATAATGTGTATAAATAATAATTAATGTGAACAGAATGGCAGATTTAGTAAGCATTCACAAAATCCATATTATCTAACGAATACTTAACCCCAAAAGAGTTAATATTAAGTGATTTGTAAGTATCGATACATTTCATACTGCCAAACGTGCGATAGTGTCTCTAAAGAATAATATGTGCACAGGATTGTAGATTTAGTAAGCATTCCCAAAATCCATATTATCTAAGGAATTCTTAATCCAAAAAGAATTAAGATTAAGTAATTTATAAGTATCGATACATTTCATAGTGCCAAACGTACGATGATGTGTCTAAATAATAACATGTGTGCACAGGATGACAGATTTAGAAGCATTCACAAAATCCATATTATCTAACGAATTCTTAAGCCAAAAAGAATTAATATTAAGTGATTTATAAGTATCGATACATTTCATAGTGCCAAACGTACGATAATGTGTCTAAATAATAATATATATGTGCAGAGGATGGCAGATTTAGAAGCATTCACAAAATCCATATTATCTAACGAATTCTTAAGCCAAAAGAGTTAATATTAAGTGATTTATAAGTATCGATACATTTCATAGTGCCAAACGTACGATAATGTGTCTAAATAATAATATATACGTGCAGAGGATGGCAGATTTAGAAGCATTCACAAAATCCATATTATCTAACGAATTCTTAAGCCAAAAAAATTAATATTAAGTGATTTGTAAGTATCGATACATTTCATAGTGCCAAACGTACGATAATGTGTCTAAATAATAATATATATGTGCACAGGATGACAGATTTAGAAGCATTCACAAAATCCATATTATCTAACAAATTCTTAAACCAAAAGAGTTAATATTAAGTGATTTGTAAGTATCGATACATTTCATAGTGCCAAACGTACGATAATGTGTCTAAATAATAATATATATGTGCACAGAATGACAGATTAAGAAGCATTCATAAAATCCACATTATCTAACGAATTCTTAAGCCAAAAAAGTTAATATTAAGTGATTTATAAGTATCGATACATTTCATACAGCCAAACGTGCGACAATGTGTCTAAATAATAATATATGTGCACAGGATGGCAGATTTAGAAGCATTCACAAAATCCATATTATCTAACGAATTCTCAAGCCAAAAGAATGAATATATAACGACAGCGTAGCAGATCTATCCGGTAGTCAGGGTAAATATTTAGTCATACGTGTGAAAATAGAGTGTGGAGAATGTGAAAGGTCGTGTTTTCGTTCAGCAATATCCTGTGATGTGCGTGCTTGTCTGTCTGCCCGCTTGAAGGTCGCAGTGTCTGGGTTATCGATATATCATGGTGGAAGGTGAGGCGCCACGGGACTGCAATCCATCCACCCAACCCTTCCTAGATAGCGTATACAAAGGAGAAACTGGAAATTGATTGCTATTGAAAACGTGGAGTCGCAACATCCAACACCGAGATGAAATAAGGAAGGGAAATATAAGATCATAAGTGGCATTGAAAGATAGAAAATATTAGATAGATAGAAAGAATTAATAGACAGAAAAGAAAATCATACTTGAGCGTCAGATATTAGGATTAAGCGACCTGTTGTAATGTTGAATATCTTTACTTCTATTCCTCCCTCGTCCTATGCATCCCCTTATTTCTACCCCCTCCCATATACCACTAATTCAACCCCCCCTACAATGCACTCCTTTGTATTCACCATCTCCCTTACATACCCCTATTTCAACACCCTTACAATGCACTCCTTTATATCCACCCCCTCCCTTACATACCCCTATTTCAATACCCTTACAATGCGCTCCTTTATATCTACCCCCTCCCTTGCATACCCTATTTCAATACCCTTACAATGCACTCCTTTATATCTACCCCCTCCCTTGCATACCCTATTTCAACACACAATGCGCTCCTTTATATCCACCCCCTCCCTTACATACCCTATTTCAACACACTTACAATGCGCTCCTTTATATCTACCCCCTCCCTTACATACCCTATTTCAACACACTTACAATGCGCTCCTTTATATCCACCCCCTCCCTTACATACCCTATTTCAACACACTTACAATGCGCTCCTTTATATCCACCCCTCCTTACATACCCTATTTCAACACACTTACAATGCGCTCCTTTATATCTACCCCCTCCCTTACATACCCTATTTCAACACACTTACAATGCGCACCTTTATATCCACCCTCCCCATACCCTATTTCAACACACTTACAATGCGCACCTTTATATCCACCCCCTCCCTTGCATACCCTATTTCAACACACTTACAATGCGCACCTTTATATCTACCCTCCTTGCATACCCTATTTCAACACACTTACAATGCGCTCCTTTATATCTACCCCTCCCTTGCATACCCTATTTCAATACACTTACAATGCGCTCCTTTATATCTACAACATCCCTTTCATACCCTATTTCAACACACTTACAATGCGCTCCTTTATATCTACCCCCTCCCTTGCATACCCTATTTCAATACCCTTACAATGCACTCCTTTATATCTACCCCCTCCCTTGCATACCCTATTTCAACACACTTACAATGCGCTCCTTTATATCTACCCCCTCCCTTGCATACCCTATTTCAATACCCTTACAATGCGCTCCTTTATATCTACCCCCTCCCTTACATACCCCTATTTCAATACCCTTACAATGCACTCCTTTATATCTACCCCCTCCCTTGCATACCCTATTTCAATACCCTTACAATGCACTCCTTTATATCTACCCCCTCCCTTACATACCCTATTTCAATACCCTTACAATGCGCTCCTTTATATCTCCCCCCTCCCTTGCATACCCTATTTCAATACCCTTACAATGCACCTTTATATCTACCCCCTCCCTTGCATACCCTATTTCAATACCCTTACAATGCACTCCTTTATATCTACCCCCTCCCTTGCATACCCTATTTCAATACCCTTACAATGCACTCCTTTATATCTACCCCCTCCCTTGCATACCCTATTTCAATACCCTTACAATGCACTCCTTTCTATCCACCCTCCTTACATACCCTATTTCAATACTCTTACAATGCACTCCTTTATATCTACCCCCTCCCTTGCAGACCCTATTTCAATACCCTTACAATGCACTCCTTTATATCTACCGGCTCACTTACATAGCCTATTTCAACACCCTTACAATGCCCGCCTTTATATCGCCCCCCTCCCTTGCATACCCTATTTCAATACCCTTACAATGCGCTCCTTTATATCTACCCCCTCCCTTGCATACCCTATTTCAATACCCTTACAATGCACTCCTTCATATCTACCCCCTCCCTTGCATACCCTATTTCAATACCCTTACAATGCACTCCTTTATATCCACCCCCTCCCTTACATACCCCTATTTCAATGCCTTTATATCTACCCCTCCCTTGCATACCCTATTTCAATACCCTTTATGCACTCCTTTATATCTACCCCCTCCCTTGCATACCCTATTTCAATACCCTTACAATGCACTCCTTTATATCTACCCCCTCCCTTGCATACCCTATTTCAATACCCTTACAATGCACTCCTTTATATCTACCCCCTCCCTTACATACCCCTATTTCAATACCCTTACAATGCACTCCTTTATATCCACCCCCTCCCTTACATACCCCTATTTCAATACCCTTACAATGCACTCCTTTATATCTACCCCCTCCCTTACATACCCCTATTTCAATACCCTTACAATGCACTCCTTTATATCTACCCCCTCCCTTACATACCCCTATTTCAATACCCTTACAATGCGCTCCTTTATATCCACCCCCTCCCTTACATACCCAATTTCAAAACCCTTACAATTCACTCCTTTATATCCACCCTCCCTTACATACCCTATTTCAATACCTTACAATGCACTCCTTTATATCCACCCCCTCCCTTACATACCCTATTTCAATACCCTTACAATGCACTCCTTTATATCCACCCTCCCTTACATACCCTATTTCAATACCCTTACAATGCGCTCCTTTATATCCACCCCCTCCCTTACATACCCTATTTCAATACCCTTACAATGCACTCCTTTATATCTACCCCCTCCCTTGCATACCCTATTTCAATACCCTTACAATGCACTCCTTTATATCCACCCCCTCCCTTACATACCCCTATTTCAATACCCTTACAATGCGCTCCTTTATATCCACCCCCTCCCTTACATACCCCTATTTCAATACCCTTACAATGCACTCCTTTATATCTACCCCTCCTTACATACCCCTATTTCAATACCCTTACAATGCACTCCTTTATATCTACCCCCTCACTTACATACCCCTATTTCAATACCCTTACAATGCACTCCTTTATATCTACCCCTCCTTGCATACCCTATTTCAATACCCTTACAATGCACTCCTTTATATCTACCCCCTCCCTTGCATACCCTATTTCAATACCCTTACAATGCACTCCTTTATATCCACCCCCTCCCTTACATACCCTATTTCAATACCCTTACAATGCGCTCCTTTATATCTACCCCCTCCCTTGCATACCCTATTTCAATACCCTTACAATGCACTCCTTTATATCCACCCCTCCTTACATACCATATTTCAATACCCTTACAATGCTCTCCTTTATATCCACCCCCTCCCTTACATACCCTATTTCAATACCCTTACAATGCACTCCTTTATATCCACCCCCTCCCTTACATACCCCTATTTCAATACCCTTACAATGCACTCCTTTATATCTACCCCCTCCCTTGCATACCCTATTTCAATACCCTTACAATGCGCTCCTTTATATCCACCCCCTCCCTTACATACCCCTATTTCAATACCCTTACAATGCACTCCTTTATATCTACCCCCTCCCTTGCATACCCTATTTCAATACCCTTACAATGCGCTCCTTTATATCCACCCCCTCCCTTACATACCCTATTTCAACACACTTACAATGCACTCCTTTATATCCACCCCCTCCCTTTCATACCCTATTTCAACACACTTAAAATGCACTCCTATTTCAATGCACTCCTTTATATCAACCCCCTCCCTTCCCTACCCTATTTCAACACACTTACAATGCACTCCTTTATATCCACCCCCTCCCTTACATACCCTATTTCAACACACTTACAATGCGCTCCTTTATATCCACCCCCTCCCTTACATACCCTATTTCAATACCCTTACAATGCGCTCCTTTATATCCACCCCCTCCCTTACATACCCTATTTCAACACACTTACAATGCACTCCTTTATATCCACCCCCTCCCTTACATACCCTATTTCAACACCCTTACAATGCACTCCTTTATATCTACCCCCTCCCTTACATACCCCTATTTCAATACCCTTACAATGCACTCCTTTATATCCACCCCCTCCCTTACATACCCTAATTCTACTCCCTCCGGTGCACTGTCACAAGCAGCAACCTTGGCCTCACACCTTCCATGACCCGTGGGAACATTGTCTGACCACGCCCACACAACGCAGCAAAACAAGTATATAGGTGTGCACGGCGCTAGACACTTGTATGGTACCTGTCTGGTGAATCATGCTTAACAAAAAAATGAATCACCACTGGAGGCTACACAGGCAAACTCGCAAGCCATACTCTAGTCCCCGATATAAAAGAGCATTGGATACTAGACACGTATTCCAAATTAGTAAGTGCATCAGTGACTTTATGAGATATCGCTACAAAAATGCATTCCCGCACGGCAGCCCAAATTGAGCCTCCAGCGAACCGTGCAGTCAAAAAGAGCAATAAGGAGCCGATGGTGTATCAAAGAGTTGCATCCACACACGATCCACATTCATTATTACCACGCCTGTCGCTATCACACACACACACACACACACACACACACACACACACACACACACACATTAATAGACTACCTTCCTCCGGTGCCCTGTGGAGTTCGCTGATAAGTAAACAAACACAAAAGTACTCAAAACAAGTAAACAAACAAACAAATTAAATAAAAAAAATAAACAACGCCTTCACTATTTATCAAGGTGGTATTAGTTTCCTGGAAGCGTTAATAAGAGTGTGAACGCAGGTGAATCGGCCCACACACACACACACACACACACACATACCGCAGACCAGCAGCAAAGCACAGACGCCCACCATCGGCCACCATCGCTCAATACATCGGCATAAAGCGCGCCGGAATGACAACGCGTCGCCTCATAAACACGTCCATAATGAGCGTAATTGCCTGCCATTCCTCGGTGCTGCTGATATGAAGGAGAGCAGACACTCGACCCGCGTTGCCAAAGTATCGTACTCAGCGCATTGCATTTTCGTACTTTCTGACCGATAACTATAGCAAAAAACACAAACCTCAATAAATAACAGTTGTAATGCTAACTTTGATGATTTTCTTTCGTTATTTGTGTAGGTACGAGAGTTTGAGGCTTAAAAAATGATAAATACGTTGTGGTGAATACGATAATCTGGCAACACTGCACTCGACCCGCACCCCTTCCAATGCACACCCCTCCACCCTCCCTCCCCCCGAGACTCATCCCCCACACACTCTGCTGATGACGGTGACTAATTGTTGTTGTTGAGTCCTCGGTGCGCGAATTAAGACAAGACGTGTTTACCTGAGCACGACCAAAACACCAATCTTGAATTCCCGGTGATTGGAAAAAACACATACCGGAGAAATTATTGAGATTCATGCCGCCGCGCAATAAGGTTCTCCCCCCCCCCACCCCCCCACCCCACCCCAACAGAGAGAGAGAGAGAGAGAGAAATACGAAAGAAAAGAACTGAATTTTCCTTGGTTATCCACAAAAAAGAAGGGAATCGCATATGACCAGAATGAAAACAGACGAAGAAAAATAAATAGTTCTTCAGCGCAATACTTAACCTACGTTCTTTTGATGACTTGGAGAAATAGAAATCCAATATAATGCAATGTAATGTAGCAAAGGTAAATTGACAAGTCGAGGATACTTTTTCTGATAAATCTTGAACCCAAATGACCCTCGGACCGAATATGGACCATTCTCTCTCTCTCCTGATCAAACAGTAATATGAGCATTAAGTCAGACAGAACACCCAGAACCCACAAATCAGTTTCTCGGATTGGTAACAGAAGCAGCGTTGCCAATCCATTCCCTTGCCACAAATCATTCCACTTCCCTTGTGATTTAGTGCTGGATGCTGTGGGGGTGTAGGGGGGCAGGGGGGGGGGAGGGGGAGAAGTTCATACCGATATCATTCAGTGTTTTTTCCAGTAATTTTCTTCGACAGTCCCCCATTCATTGGACAGGTAACCGAGTAACAACACGCGGTTCCGTGCAAGATCCCGTTCCTTTCTATCGGCTGTTCCTTCTTGCGTGACTAGACTCAATAATTCACTCGACCTGCAGCCGCCGAATTAGTGGTATGGATGAGGCGAGGCACTTAATCACGCTGGGGGCCGCGCGTGTGAGAGGTAATCATCTTCGCGTCCCGCTTCACATCCCTCGTGAAGCGCTGTCCCTCCCTCTCCGGTCCTGTGGAGATATTGTTACACGGCTGTCCGGCTGGCGTGATCTCAGGGCGCACGGTATCATCTCTCTGGGTGATTAGAAGTCGTGTTGCAGCGGTGCTTACCCGAGGCAGGTGTGTCAGACTGTGTAGATGCTGCTTCATAACTGTCCAGCTGGTGTGGTCTTGGAAGCTCTTGCACCATCCGTCTGGGGAATCTGGCCTCTTGGCGTGATGCTCACCCAAGACAGCTCTGCCACACTGCCTGCAGAGCTAAATCTCCCAGGATAGACATTTAGCAATATTATTACTAAAGTTTATTGAAATATTGTCAGTGTCGTGTATCCTCTTTTTGGGTGTTAGTGCTGATGGCGGTGTTTACCACATTAAGGGATATCAGTGCGTTTTGTTTATATATTGTTATCTGCTTCTTCCGGGAACAAACCTCCATAAAGTTGAAGGTTTATGATGGCCGTGCTTCGTTAAACTGAAAGTCTATCTTCACCTAATATTGACAAATGTTTTGAATTACGGGAATATTGTCCCAACATTTCTTCCAGTGTCTCGTTTCGGGCAACCTGAATAAAGCAACTTCTTCGCACGCTGGTTTGTGAAACGCGTGCTGGAGGGCTTTATCGTTCTCCGATAATATGCAGACGAACGGAATCCCCATGATCTGAGAAAATACGACGGGCACCTCTCCGCGCGTGTGTGCCCCCAGGCAGGTCCCCGCCCCGCTCCCTCGGCAGGTCCCTTCCCCGCGCCCCTGACAGTTCCATTACACAAAACTGCTGCGCCGGGAAGCCTTGCTAAACGTTGCATCAGCTTTATTGTCTAAGAAAGGGCGGTTATTGGAAAATCAGATATACATGAATGGATCATATTACGTTTTTTTCTTCTTATTTCCGCTACAAAAATATATGCTGGACTTTTTTTTTTTGTATAAGAATGGATTAGTTGAATATACCCTCTCATTTACCATATAAGAAGGATGGTTAAGGAAGGAATCAGTCTAATAGGTAATATCGGATTTCTTTTCTTCATTTCGTTTACACTAATTCACAGTCCACGGATATTGGAAACGTGTTCGTGTATATTAGATAAAGGGAAGGTTCAGAGCGGCGTGCATCCCTTACGAATTGCTGAGCCGAGCTGCGTGGGGGCGTGCATGAGCCTGAGGGAGGCTGCTTCTCGAGTGGCAGAGTAAGCGAGGCAGCGTGGGAAGGATGCTTGGGTGAGAGCCTTCCACGTTACGACCCTGAGGTTATCGCCCTTGTGGTTCATGAATTAGACGAGATTGTGTTTACTATTACATATTTAAGATACACACCCCAAACAATAAATCTGCAGCCTGGTAGTGATGCTGGGATCAGATTCCTTTTCGTTACCTCACTACACTGTCCTCTGTTTTGTTTTCTCTCTTGTGGGTCATGAATTAGACGAGATTGTGTTTACTGTTACATATTTAAGATACACACCCTAAACAACAAAACTGCAGCCTGGTAGTGGTGCTGGGATGAGTGTCTTCCATGTTACTTCAATATACTGTCATCGATTTTGTTTTCTCTCTTGTGGGTTATGAATTAGACGAGATTGTGTTTACTGTTACATATTTAAGATACACACACCCTAAACAACAAAACTGCAGCCTGGTAGTGGTGCTGGGATGAGTGTCTTCCACGTTACTTCAATATACTGTCATCGATTTTGTTTTCTCTCTTGTGGGTTATGAATTAGACGAGATTGTGTTTACTATTACATGTTTAAGATACACACACCCTAAACAACAAAACAGTAACCTGGTAGTAATGCTGGGATGAGTGTCCGTTTTCGTTACCTCACTGCACTGTCCTCGGTTTTGTTTTCGCTCTTGTGGGTCATGAATTAGACGAGATTGTGTTTACTATTACATATTTAAGACACACACACCAAACAACAGAACTGCAGCTTGGTAGTAATGATTGAATGAGTGTCCGTTTTCGTTACCTCACTACACTGTCCTCGGTTTTGTTTTCTCTCTTGTGGGTCATGAATTAGACGAGATTGTGTTTACTATTACATATTTAAGATACACACACCAAACAACAAAACTGCAGCCTGGTAGTAATGATTGAATGAGTGTCCGTTTTCGTTACCTCACTTCACTGTCCTCTGGTTTGTTTTCGCTCTTGTGGTTCATGAATTAGAGATTGTGTTTACTATTACATATTTAAGATACACACCCCAAACAATAAATCTGCAGCCTGGTAGTGATGATTGAATGAGTGTCCGTTTTCGTTACCTCACTTCACTGTCCTCGGTTTTGTTTTCTCTCTTGTGGGTCATGAATTAGACGAGATTGTGTTTACTGTTACATATTTAAGATACACACACCAAACAATAAATCTGCAGCCTGGTAGTGATGCTGGGGTGAGATTCCTTTTCGCTACCTCACTTCACTCATTGATTTTCTTTTCTGTCTTGTGGATTATAAAGAAGACATGATTGTGTTTGCCACTGAACATCTAAGACACACACACACACCAAACCTCAAAAACTATGATAAAGACAAAGAAGTGTAATACAAACATCCATAATCTATTAATGAAGATAAAAACTAGTTCGATATATAATGAAACACCGCAGAAATGTACAGCAACACCCGTATCATCAGCTGCCTCCATGTTACAACCGCCACTAACTTGATAACTCCGAAACTCGACCGGCAAATCTTTTCTGGGTGTAGTATTTGAGAAACGCTGCAGTGCTGGAGACAATCGTGATAACAGCAGCCACATGAAAAAGTTACAGGATCAGATGCGAGTCAGTTATTAAATGCCTCATCACCTGTGCAAGCCTCAGAGGTGTTCAGTGAGGGCCAACACGACTACACTTTCCACATAGCAAGAAGGAGTATATTTTCCCGCACACAACACGACCTGGGACTTGTAGCTGATGTTAAACTGAAGCTTCATAAAATAATAGCACTTTACAGTCGGACAGCCGTGAAACAGTATCTCCGCAGGTAACTCCTCTGTACTCTTTTCTGGAGCAGTGAGAGGCGGGATTTTTTTTTTTTTTTTCATTATTTTCTTTTTTTTATATACCCTTGAACTGTCTCCTCTGCTGTTAAAAAAAAAAAAAAAAAAGCTTTGGCAATGTTTAGCGGACTTTTTTTTCAATATTACGTTTTTTTCCTTTTTTTTACCCTTGAGATGTTTCATTTACTGTAAGAAAAACTCGGTTACATAAGCCTGAAGCAGAATTGAGACAGATAGAAAATGAACAGGAAACACTTCAGATAATTTCTTCACGTAAAAACATATCTGGAAATCGTGAAGCAGTATTTGCCTTTTTGCGTAAGAACGATATACTAACGCCAACCTTCCCTTCCTTTCCCTTCCCTTCTCTTCCCTACAAATTCTTTCCCTTCCCTTCCCTTCATATCCGTTCACTCACCTTCTCTTCCCTTCTCTTCCCTTCAAATCCTTCCCCTTCCCTTCCCTTCATATCCGTTCACTCCCCTTCCCTTCCCTTCTCTTCTCTTCCCTTCAAATCCTTTCCCTTCCCTTCCCTTCATATCCGTTCACTCCCCTTCCCTTCCCTTCCCTTCCCTTCCCTTCCCTTCTCTTCTCTTCCCTTCAAATTCTTGCCCTTCTCTTCTCTTCCCTTCAAATCCATTCCCTTCCCTTCATATCCGTTCACTCCCCTTCCCTTCCCTTCACTTCCCTTCCCTTCTCTTCCCTTCAAATCCTTTCCCTTCCCTGATACTAACTTATTGTGTCCTCAAGCAATGATGGAATGACGAGAGAAGAAACAGGATACAGCTAAAAGATTTTCCAGCAGATACGTTTCTAGGAATTGGAATGAAGAAAATCGACACAGGCAGACCAGATAAATATACATCGCTAGTCTGCCAGTGAGGGTTTTGTTCGCTTCAAGAGATCACGTTAGTCTATTTCTGCGACTCTTTGTGCAGTGTTCGAAATTTTTCACGTCAAAACGACAATCAAATAGCGATCACACAAGAAGGTTTAGGCAAATTATCCAGATGTGCAGGATTAGTCTATCTGTCTCGCACACTCTCACACATTCTCTTGTCTTTTCTTCTCTTTTTTTCTCTCTTCTCTTCCCCTAACGTCCCTTCTCTTCCTCTAAATTCCCTTCTCTTCTCTTCCCCAAACTTCCCTTCCCTTCCTTTCCTTTCCTTTCCTTTCCTTTCCTTTCTCTTCCATTTCCTTCCCTTCTATTTCCTTCCATTCCATTTCCTTCCCTTCCCATCCCATCCCATCCCATCCCATCCCTTTCCTTTCCTTTCCTTTCCTTTCCATCCCATCCCTTTCCTCCCCATCCCATTCCATCTCATCCCTTTCCTTTCCTTGCCTTCTTTCTCTCCTCTCCTCTCCTCTCCTCTCCTCTCCTCTCCTCTCCCTCTCCCTCTCACTCTCACTCTCTCTCTCTCTCACCCAACGCTGAAAAACCTATCCTGACATTCATTTGCAGCCGTCCAAACAAATCATAAATAGTAGATGGAGTAGTAAATGGTGGGCTTGACCTATTCATTTATTCACTCACACAGTCATTCATTCATTCATTCATTTATTTATGGGCCAACTGGATCAATCACTTGCAGAATAAACGTTTGGGAGGGAAAAGAATACTGAATATGTATACACGAGTGGACTGCAACGATACATTTCCCATTTCTGACCCACGTGTGCTGTGTGTGCGTGCGTGGGTGTGTGGGTGAGTGCGTGTGCGTGTGTGCGTGTGTGTGTGTGTGTTTGGAAATGCTTTGAGGTATATGTTTATGCGCTCTGCTTCCCTTAGGCATAATTAGGCGTCTGTATACATGATTAAGAGCAGGAAAAAGCAGCAGGAGAGTTCACAAGCGCTAAGCAGGACATTTCCCTCCACACAAACGCTCGTAATTAAGCTTCGGCGGCGTGAGGGCGCGCGGGAAATAAATGAAAATATAAGTGCAGTGAAAGGAACGAATTTAGGAGCCACAGGGTATGACAGGTGGTCGATGCGAACGGTGAGGTGACAAATTAATGGACAAGTAGGTATACACACACACACACACTCACACACACAGATATGGACACACTCGCTCCATCATACAAATTGCGGAGTGTATTCCTACAGTTTCATCTTTTTGTGTTTGCTTCTGTGCGTGCGTGCGTGCGTGCGTGCGTGCGTGCGTGCGTGGGTCTTAAGCCAAGGACGTAGCGAAAAAGTCCCGGAAAAATATTAATTAAATCATAGATGTTTATAATAATAGTGTGCGCGTGTGTGTGTGCATTCGCGTGCGTTCGTGTACAATGATTTCTCCTGGAAAGTTTGTATTCGAAAGTTGCTGAGAGGGGGACCACGCGAGGCAATACCAACAGAAATAAAATAAATCAAAAAAATATGTAAAACTTCAAATTCAGCTACGTACATATGCACATACACTTTCAACACGCCTTTTCTCGCTCACCAGAAAAAAAATGTACACAAATAAAAAAAAACTCCAGCAAATATTTGGAGGAAAATAACGGAAAAGTCGGGAGCAATAACATAAAAATCTGCAATGCAACGCCACGAGCCATTTGCATTTCCGTCCCACGAATTCGGTGCCGGGCGCGGACACACACACACACACACACACACACACACACACACACGCCCGTCACCGCCGCCGCCGCGTAAGGAAAACGGAAGGCGGCTGGCAGCTCCCACGCCGGGGTAAATAATTGCTTACTTCTGCGGGATTTGCCGATAACGGATCTTCCCCAGCGTCCAGATGTTTTGTTTTCTCATAATGCTTGCCTCCTTTCATTTTCTCTGTTTTGTTCTGTTTTTCCTTTATAACAGTATGTGTTTGCTTTCTCTTAATGCTTGTATCCTTTCCTCTATTTTGTTATGTTTTTCTTTTATAACAGTATGTTTTTTTTTTTTTTTTTTTTTTTTTTTACAGCAAAGGAGACAGTTCAAGGGCACACAAAAAGCAAACATTAATGAAAAAAAAAGCCCGCTACTCACTGCTCCTAAAAAGAATCCAAAGAGGTGGCCGAAAGATAGGTCAGTTTTGGGAGGAGAGGTGTCCTGATACCCTCCTCTTGAAAGAGTTTAAGTCGTAGGCAGGAGGAAATACAGATGAAGGAAGATTGTTCCAGAGTTTACCAGCGTGAGGGATGAAAGAGTGAAGATGCTGGTTAACTCTTGCATAAGGCTTTTGGACAGTAGATGGATGAGCATGAGTAGAAAGTCGAGTGCAGCGGGGCTGCGGGAGGGGGAGGCATGTTAGCAAGTTCAGAAGAGCAGTCAGTGGAAATATCGATAGAAGATAGAGAGAGGCAACATTGCGGCGGAATTTAAGAGGTAGAAGACTATCAGTATGAGGAGGAGAGCTGATGAGACGAAGAGCCTTAGCCTCCACTCTGTCCAGAAGAGCTGTGTAGTGGAGCCCCCACACATGAGATGCATACTCCATACGAGGGCGGACAAGGCCCTTGTATATGGACAGCAACTGTGCAGGGGAGAAGAACTGGCGGAGACGGTACAAAACGCCCAGCCTCGAGGAAGCTGATTTAGTAAGAGATGAGATATGAAGTTTCCAGTTGAGATTTTGAGTTAAGGATAGACCGAGGATGTTTAGTGTTGAGGAAGGTGATAGCTGGGTGTTGTCAAAGAATAGGGATAGTTGTTTGGAAGATTGTGTCGAGTGGATAGGTGGAGAAACTGTGTTTTGAGGCGTTGAAGGACACCAGGTTCTTCTTGCCCCAATCGGAAATAATAGTAAGGTCTGAGGCTAAGCGTTCTGCAGTCTCCAGCCTTGAGTCGTTAAGTTCCTGAAGGGTGGGTCTTCTATTAAAAGAAGTTGAATAATGCAGAGTGGAATCATCGGCGTAGGAATGGATAGGACAGTTCGTTTTGGAAAGAAGATCATCAATGAACAACAGAAAAAGAGTGGGAGATAGGACAGAACCCTGTGGGACACCACTGTTAATAGATTTACGAGAAGAACAGTGACCGTCTACCACGGCAGAAATAGAACGGTCAGAAAGGAAACTGGAGATAAAGGTACAGAGAGAAGGATAGAAACCGTAGGAGGGTAGTTTTGAAAGCAAAGATTTGTGCCAGACCCTATCAAAAGCTTTTGATATGTCCAGCGCAATAGCAAAAGTTTCACCGAAACGGCTAAGAGAGGATGTGTTTGCTTTCTCTTAATGCTTGTATCCTTTCCTCTATTTTTTTCTGTTTTTCTTTTATAATAGTATGTGTTTGCTTTCTCTTAATGCTTGTCTTCTCTCCTTCTCTCTATTTTTTCTATGTTTTTTTTTTATAATAGTATGTTTTATTTTCTCTGCCAGCTTGTCTCCCTTCCTCCAGCTCCTCTTTTTCTCTCTCTATTCATTCTATATTACTTATTTTATTTGGCCACTCTGCTTCCCTCTCTCTCTTTCTCTCCCCTCTCTCCTCTTTTGTATTTCTATTTGTATTCATTATTCATCATATATTCATTTTCTCATCCTGTTGTTCATTATTTTCTCTTTGTACTATTATGCAGAGGTCTCTCTCACCCTCTCCCTCTCCCTCTCTCTCTCTCTCTCTCTCTCTCTCTCTCTCTCTCTCTCTGGCGGCCTCATTACAGCCCACTTCATTTGTTAACTCAATTGCCTGTCTTTTTTAGGAGCCTTCACTCAGGTTACCTATTGTGCGCCATCCTTCAACGTCTAACCGACAAACTGTTAATTGCTCTGCCATCACAGCGACTTTGAGGGCACTTTCAAGGCACCTAATTGCAGCGTCCACTCGAGCACAACACTAATGATATATATAAGAACCATCATTTAGTGAGGAAAAATACTCGCTGCGTCGCCTAGTACTATTTAACTCACACCCACTCCGTAAATAATCGACGCCATGTAAGTTTGTTCGTAAATTGAAGTATGAAAGTAATTATTCGATACACTTGGTTGAGCAGAAGAAGGAGTTTAGCCGAGGAAGTAGCGGAAATTGAACAAGCAAAATTTCTTACGATATATTATTATTATCAACGTTATAGTTTGCGTCGTTAATGTTCGTGATATAAAGTCAATAACTTAATATAGCTATGAAATCAAAATCGCCTCCGATATTAGTTAGTTGTTTGGTCACGTCACACTAACCCTGCCTCGTGTCCAGCCCCGAGCCATCAACTCTTAACCACTCATCTTTACTCACCCACCACAAGCCTCACTCCTAAATGCCCAGCCACATAATGAAGACAACCAAACAAGACTCAACCAAGAAAGAGGGTCTAACATCACAAACCAGTCACTCAGCCATCATTACCCAGCCACTCAGCCAAACCCAGCCAGTCAGTCAACAGAACCCAATCACCCAACCATTCTGCCAATCATATTCTGGACCTCAACCAAGAAGACCCAGCCACTCAAGTCACCAGAACCCAACCACTCAACCACTCAGCCATAAGAACCCCAGGAAGTACCCTAACAACACCCAGTCACTAACCTTATAGCACGCAGTCACTCAGCCATAAGGACCCGGCGAACAACCTAACAGTGCCCAGCCACTCAGTCAACAGAACCCAGCCACTAACCCAACAGTACCCAGCCTTCCCGCCTCCTGGTATCTGGCGAGGCGAAGGGGGAAGGGAGGGTCAGCCGGGGGGAACCTGACCTTTCTTGTCGTGAAGTGAACACAAGTCAAGTGTTGGCTTGGAGGAGCAGGAGACGACGAGGGTGACTTGCATGGCGAGTCACCCGAAGCCTTTGAGTTTGGGTGATAAGGAGGAGGAGGAGGAGGAGGAGGAGGAGGAGGAGGAGGAGGAGCAAGACAAGGAAAAGGAGGAGGAGCAAGACATTTTAAAAGGAGGAAGAGGATAAGGAAGAAGGTAAGGGAAAGGATAATGAAAAGGATAAGCAGGAGGAGGAAGAGGAGCAAGACAAGGAAAAAGGAGGAGGAGGATAAGAAAGAAGATAAGGGAAAGAAGAATGAAGAGGAAGAGAAGAATATATATAAAAGGAAGAGGAATACGACAAAAATAGATAGAGAAAAGAAGGCATACGAAGAGGAAGAAGAATAGGAAAAAGAGGAGGAGGAGGAGGAGGAAGAAAAGGGAGAAGCTAAAGGGAGGAGGAAGATAACGACAAAAATAGAGAGGGAGAAGAAGGAAAAGACAAGTACAGTATTACAATGACTCCGCAAGAAAAGATCGATAAAAACAAAGCGAACACACTTAAGTACCTATTAGTGCAGTGTTCGGAGGAGAGATGAGAAGGGATAACTCCATCAATTCCAAGTGGAGGTCACGGCTGAGGCAGGAAGCTTTTACACCGTGACCCTTGATCCCGCGGACTTTCCTTCTTCCCTTGGTGACCTCTGCAGCGCCCTCTGTCTACCGCGGCACACAAAATCCACCCCTCCCGACATCCACCCATAAGTGTACGAGCTAAGAGGCGAGGACATTGCCTCATCATGATTTGTTATGTAATGGTTTTTGCTCGCCAGCCACATCTGCTTACCAAGTGATGAAGAGTAGTGTGAAGGCGTGGTGCTGGGGGGTTGGGGAAGGTGTCAGGAGGGGAAAATGTTAATGAGGGAATGTGTCCTGGGTGTGGGGGAGGGGGGGGGGATGCTAGAAGGGAAAACGTTTGGGGAGGGGAAAATGTGCATGAGGGAATGTGTCCTGGGTGTGTGTGTGTGGGGATGTTAAAAGGGAAAACGTTCGAGGAGGGGAAACGTCCATGGGGGAATGTGTCCTGGGGGTGAGTGGGGGGAGATGTTAGAAGGGAAAACGTTTGGGGAGGGGGAAATGTCCATGGGGGAATGTGTTTTGGGAGTGGGGAGGGAAACGTTAGAAGGGAAAACGTCCAAGGGGAAGGCGAAATGTCCAGGGAGGGGAAATGTCCACGGGGGAAAATGTCCAGGAGGGAATGTGCCCAGGGGGTGGGAAGGGAAACGTTAGAAGGGTAAACGTCCAAGGGGAAGGGACAATGTCCTGGGTGGGGGGAAATGTCCAGTGGGGAACAGGTCCTGGGGTAAGTTAGCCATGTCCCCTGCGTACCATACCTTCCTTGATAGCTAAGCACCATATCATAATTTCTGACCTACCCACTATACCCACCCCATGTAACCACACACCATACCCTTCCTTGATAGCTAAGCACCATATCCTACCTGATACCTACACGTCATACCCTCCCTTGTTAGCTGAGCACCATATCTCTACTTCTCCCTTACACACTATACCCTCCCCTTGAAGCCACACACCATACCCTTTTCCCTCATAGCTACGCACCATATCCTTATTTCTTACATAAACACTATACTCTCCCCTGGTTGCCCTTTCCTAATAGCTACACACCATATCATTCTTCCTCAGCTGCACACCACATGTTTGCTTCTTCCCAACTCACTATACCCTCCATTCGTAAACACACACACCATACCCTTTTCCTAATATCCACGCACCATATCCTAATTTCTTATCACTATACTCTCTCCTTGTTGCCCTTTCCTAATAGCTGCACACCATATCCTTACTTTTTCACTTCTCGCTATTCCCTTCCCTTGCAGCCACACACCCTTCCCGTCCCAGCTGGATACATCACTAACAGCCAGGCTACTCCCACTAACACAACTACCTACATCAGTAACCACAACGCACACACCTCTCATCATCCACTCATTTGCATACCAGAACTCATAACTCCACCCGCGCCTCCACCCACGTCTCCAGTCTCCACTTACTCACATCCTTACTTACCATCCACTTCTCAGAATTATCCCCCAAAAAAATTCCACCCACACCTCCACCACCCACGCACAGTCACCCAGAGCATCCTCAGTCACACCCTCACGGCCCTCTCATCCAGCACCCACACTCGCATCTGTCACCCACCCATTTCTCCAGCCACCCACACCCTCATCCATCATCCCCAGCATCCTCCTTCGCCTGCATCCACACCTACACTCTCATCGATATAAACTCTACAGTCACCCTCACACACTAAGACTACACCCTCCCTCCCCCACTCCTCTCCCCTCTTGCCAAATGACCACGGCCACCCACACCCTCGAGCATTACAAAGGTACCAACACCGACCCTCACGACCATTACCAGCACACCGCCTCACCGACAACACAAACCAGACGTAAAATAAAGGCCCGCCCATGCACCGGCCTTCCCCTGCCCCGAGCGCCGCGTGCAGGGATTTCACTCGCCTCCGCAGCACTACGCACCGACCGACGCACCCCCGCCGCCGCATACCGTCACATCCTCCCGCCCCGCGCCCCGGGTGTGTGTCGTCTCGTGGGTAAGGCGCTGCTCACTTCGCCGATCAAACACACACTCTCTCCGGCGGTAAGGGCGGCGCTGGCTTTAATGGTTGTAAACAAGGCTCGGTTTACATGCGAGATAAAAGCGAGGCGGTATTGTAGCGACTGCAGCGGAAAACTGTGTTTGCTCGCTTACCTGTTTGAAAATATCTCCTGCATACAAAGCAGGAATACTAATGGGAATGACACAAGGAAACGCCGCATCCTTCAGATGATTAAAATACAAAAGGCTGTTGAAAACCAAACCACCTTTAAACGCCATTATAATGAGTGGGGGAAAATAAGTAACTGCAGATGAAGTGGATTTTCATGTTATGTCAAACTTCACTTTGTCCTTTGAGACGCGGTCACGGTGCCCTGCCAAGGAGGCCACACCCACCACGGCCGTGGGCGAGTGGCTGCAGCAGGCGGCTGTGGGGCGTCACACCATGACAACGGGAGCACAAATGAGGAAGCCAACACATCATCCCGGCCTGTAGAGGGACCATTCAGGGGTGGCCTCTCTGACCCTTAATAATGGGCTCCTTCGTGAGGTGGAACTCCTGCCTCGCCCAGCCCCGCCCTGCCCTTCGCCTCCCTACCCTGTCCTGCCCTTCCCATCCCCGCCCACAACACCCATTAAACCCTCTACAAGGTGTGCTGGTGGGTGGCGGCTCGCGTCCCTTCACTAATACCCACATGGGCGGCGGAGGAGTCTTGTCTCATTTTCGTGTTATTTAAGAGGATGAAATTCCATCTCCCTCGCAAATTACTACACGTTAATAACACGCTTCCCGCAGCCTCCTCCAGCCGGGCCTTGCGTCACCCTTCCCCTCGTGACACCATTCCAGCGGCAAAACCTGTTCGTTAGCATCTTACCCCCGCCCACGCCCACGCCGCGACCTATCCCTCCGCGCCCTCCGTCCTTTTCACACTCCGTCACTCCTTGCCCCCTCCTCCCTATCCCTCTCTCTTTTCTCCTCTTCCAATACGCCTGGCTCCACCTTTCCTCCCTCCTCCCAATCCCTCTTCTTTTCTCCTCTTCCTATACGCCTGGCTCCACCTTTCCTCCCTCCTCCCTCTGTCTCTCTCTCTCGATAAATATGGTCAGAGAAACTTTAGTATTATGTTAAAATGAATAGAACACACACGCCGTGACCTATAAACAAACAAGTGAGTCGTCAACAATGATAACGAACACAGAATGAACAAGATAAAACGCACTGAAGAAAATAATGTGTTGAAGAGTAACTTATGGGAAAAAAATACTACGTTGAAAATAAAACTGAAGAAATAAAGAATACATGTTGGAATGAGACTCAAACATATATACGGTAAAAAAGAAATAGAGAAATATATATAAAAAGAGAGAAATAAACTAGACAAATTAAATACGAAAATACAAATAAAATCGACGAATAAAGTACAATAATAGACAAATAAAAATACACACAAAAGAACAGCTGTGATGAGGCCTTTTCACAACACGGATAATAAAAAGTCCCGAGACCAAGAACCGCCAAGCCAAAAAAAAAAAATGCCAATAAAACCTGTTCCAAAAGGAGAAGAATAAAGCAGAAAAATAAACAAAATAAAAATTACAATAAACGTGTCTGTTGAGATGTGTTAAAAGAAATATTGTTGAAGGAAAATGGAGAAAAATAGATTGAAGAGGGGCCTGTATCGCTTTACTAGAGGGTGAACACGTAAAATAAAGTTAGATATGGCAATAGGTGGAACTGGATAACGGGTGGACAGGAACGATGACAGGGCCGTGGGAGGGAGTGGAAGGCAACTGGAACACCGCAACATATTCCGTTATTGCAAAACTTGTGAAGAATGCGTTGAATTTTGACATACGGTTTATCATGAGGAGTTTCTTGATTATTACTTCTTTAAATTCTCATCTGCTATATTACTGTTGATGGTAACTCTAATTATCACTTATCATAATTACGTTTACTTTTTCACATATAACATTCTGGCATGGGTTAATAGTATAAATAATAAAAAATAGACTAGTTTGTATTTTCTAGAGTAAGAGCAATGGATGAGAGTTTTAATTGTGTAATAGTAATACTGATGAAAGACAAAGCAATGGGTAATATACGTATCTATTACAGACCACGTCCTTGGATTCTTTGTAGGAGCAGCGAGTAGCGGACTTTTTTTATTATTGTTTCCTTTTTTGTGTGCCCTTGAGCTGTCTCCTTTCTTGTAAAAAAAAAAGACTCCTAGGTAATATATGAGAATTACAGTAATATATAAAAATGCAAATATGAATGATAGTAATAATAATAATAATAATAATAATAATAATAATAATAATAATAATAATAATAATAATAATAATAATAATAATAATAATAATAATAATAATAATAATAATAATTGAATCCATGTTGTCGACTGAGAAGCTGCAATCGTCGTGAACTTAAAATCGAGTGTCATGAGGCAGAAAGAAAGTCACGGCAAGGCTCAACGACCTAAAGGCAGACCATGGAGCAGCCTTTATGAAGTTATATTAAAAACGACAATTATCCATGACCATAATTTACCATCAAATCCTATACTGAAATAATGTAACATGTGGATAGTTCATGAAAATACGTATATCATTATTATCACATTAAAATAGACAGCTTCTTTTGCGACTTCCACATGCCGAATGAAGCTGGAAAAAGAAAAGGCAGAAGGTCTTCCTGCAAAACTTATTTCACAATTTTCCCCAAACTGCATGAAAATTGCTTAATAAAACTTGCTATAAGAATCTTGATCGAAACTCTTCTCGGGCGCCTCAACTTCCCTTGCCTCCCCTCAAACTGCGGCAAGCCAGCACCCCCGGGCCTCCCCTCACCCCTCACCCTCCCCTCACCCCGAGGCATCTCGTCACCCCTCAGCCTCCCCTCACCCCTAGGCCTCTCCTCACCCCTAGGCCTCCCCTCACCCCTTGACCTCCCCTCACCCCTAGGCCTCTCCTCACCCCTCAACTTCCTCTCACCCCTCAACCTTCCCTCACCCCTAGGCCTCCCCTCACCCCTCAACCTCCCCTCACCCCTAGGCCTCTCCTCACCCCTCAAATTCCCCTCACCCCTCAACCTCCCCTCACTCATAGGCCTCCCCTCACCCCTCAACTTCCTCTCACCCCTCAACCTCCCCTCACCCCTAGGCCTCTCCTCACCCCTCAACCTCCCCTCACCCCTAGGCCTCTCCTCACCCCTCAACCTCCCCTCACCCCTTCAGCCTCCCATCACCCCACTTCGGGCGTCCTGTCTGCCCTCACAAAAACAGTAGGATGGTCGCCCCTGCCTCGCCTTCCTCCACCGTTCTCACGCGTGGGGAGCTTTAACCGTCACCACAAAAATGTATTGAACGCAAAGCCGGGATGCAGTTAACTGTATTCTAAGTATGAGGAATATGAAATCACGAAGCGCTAATCTCAGAAAAATAGTTCCCAATAATTTGCGGAATTCATGGAACGCCTCATTGTATATTTCTTTGATGTATTAGTAGCTAGCCCAAATTATTCATGAGTTTTACTATCGCAAGAAGCCTTTGGGAAATAGACCCCGCCATTGCAGACTCAACGCAGGGAAGCCCATAACGAGAAGGCCTGTAAATATTTGATCAGACGCATGAAAGCACACGTTTTCGACTTTCATCGTCCACTAAAAGTCAACGTTCCAAGAATTTGTAAAGAAACGCAGTAAAGGAGTCCGGAGGCAAATATAAACTGTGCTTGGAGGTGGACGAGTTTTGTGAATGTAAAAATAGACTTTCTTCGTAGTTATCAAAATGTATATTACGATCATCACTACTTGGATTTCCCTGCTTCGTAAATAGTTGATATTATAAGACACTTTCCCTTCTCACATCAGCTATTTCTAAAGGTCAAAGAGGGGGTCAGTCGGGTTCTAATGAGTGTTTCTTTAGGGTCATGGTACAGAAGAAGGGTCAAACTACCACCAGGGTCATAAAAGTACTTCAGGAAATGCCCACAACTCGTAAGAAAGCCTTGTCAAATTTGTGTTTTGGGGCGACGAAATGTTTTAAAGTACGACCCAATATCCTTCTCTCTCTTATTTAGCGGCTGAGTAAGTGGTGAGGACGCAACACTGTCTCTCCGCAACACTACTGAACGCGTTTTGTATTAGGAGGGTATCAGGACACCTCTCCACGAAACTGACACATCTTTCGGCCACTCCTCTTTGACTTTTTGTAGAAGCAGTGAGTAGCGGGCTTTTTTTTTCCATTATTGTTTTCTTTTCTTTTTGCCCTTGAACTGCTTCCTCTACTGTAAAAAAAATATATAAAAAAAACTTTCTTCAGTAGTTACCAAAATGTCTATTACGATCACCACTACTTGGATTTCCCTGCCTCGGTAAATATCCTTCTCGCTTTTTTGGGAGCTGAGTAAATGAAGAGAACGCAACACTGTCTCCCCGCAACACTATTGAACGCGTTTTGTAATTATAAAAACACACTTTCTTCAGTAGTTACCAAAATATATATTACGATCACCACTACTTGGATTTCCCTGCCTCGGTAAATATCCTTCTCGCTTTTTTGGCGGCTGAGTAAATGGTGAGGACGCAACACTATTGTCTCTCCGCTGCTGACGTCACCATCGACAGGCAAATCATCATCGCTCAAGTGTCCTCTTCCTCTTGATGGACGCGGGCCGCCCTTCGCCTTTTTCATATTTTCAAAGTGACGCACAGACCTCCCTCCTGCCTGCTTCCCACTCCACCTCTCCCTCCCTCACCCCAACCCTTCCCTCGTTCGTCACTCTCCACTCCTTTTCTTTTCGCTAAGCTCTTAACGCCAGCTGGTCTCTTCTTCTTCCTTCACTCTCAGCTTGTGTGCCTAAAAAAATTGGGAAACACTCAACGTCCCGAAAAAGCTCACTAAATAAATACTTGCAACTAACTCATTATTTTACCAGCCGGACTAATGCCTCACTCCTCCTCCTCCTCCTCCTCCTCGAATCCTCTCTCGAGCCAGATTTTTCACTGGGGATAATATAATAATTGCATTTCTCTTCTGGCCGTCTCGCGTTCCCTCCCTCCTTCCACTCTCCCCAACTTCCCACCTTTTTTGCATCGCGGCCGCCCCATCCCCCCGCCGCCTGGACTCACCTCTCCAACTCCTTCAGCTGACGTGACCGCCTAAGAAAGTTAATATTTAATAGGTGGAGCCACGCACCCGCCAGCCTGTTTTGGCCTAGGTGGAGCGGCGCCTCGGCCACCCCTCACCAAGACAAATGCAACGGTGGGGGTAGAGCGGTCGCCTTGAGGAAGATAAACGACCACAACGACGAAAAACGAGAGAGAGAGAGAGAGAGAGAGAGAGAGAGAGAGAGAGAGAGAGAGAGAGACACACACACACACACACACACACACACACACACACACATACACACAGACAAATGAAATGAAAAGATGAAACTCCAGACTAGCAGATACAACACGACCCCCGCCAAGCCATCTCCATCAGATTATAATCCCCCTCCTCTCCCCCCCCCTCCACCCCCTCCCCCTCCCCCTGTAGCTCAATACCTGGCCGCCCCCCAACTTAATCTTTCCGTCTCCTTCACAACAGGTAAGAGCCGGGAGTCGATTAGTCAGCCGCGCGGACGTCTCCTACATCACCCTCGCTGTGCCGGTAGACCAGGTGCGGAGAGGCGGCCCGAAATGAAAGGACAGGAGGCGAAGAAACGAGGAGGAAGACGGGGTAGGAATGAAGAGGAGGATGAAGAGGAGAGGAGGAGGATCCGGTGGTAGTGAAGGTGGTGGTAAGAAAAGTAATAGAGGGCGAGAACGAGAAAGATGAGATGGTGATAGCGGTGATGAAAAAAGTTGGAGGAAAAAGAAGGAAAATAAGACGAAAAAGGCGAAGAAATAGACGAGGAGGACGACGAAGAAGATGATGAAAGAGACATGATGAAAAAGACTAAGACGAAGACGAAGACAAAGAAGAAAAGAAGAAAAAGAAGAATGAAAATAAAAAAGAAGAGGAAAAAAAGAAAGGAAAGGAAGGGAAAGGAAAGAAAAGGAAAACAAAGAAAAAAAAGGAAAAGACAGAAAAAACAGGAAAAGAAAGTTAAAAGAAAAAAGAAAAGGAAAAGAAAGGAAAAGAAAAGAAAAGGAAAGGAAAAGAAAGTTAAGAGATAAAAGAAAAGGAAAGGAAAAGAAAATTAAAAAGAAAAAAGGAAAATAAAGGATAAGAAAATTAAAAGAAAAAAGAAAAGGAAAGGAAGAGAAACGTAAAGAAAAGGAAAGACAAAAAGGAATGGAAGGAAAAGAACAAAAACAAGAAAACGAAGACGAAGACCCAAAGATCGCCAAGAAATCTCAAGACAGCTTCGGGGGCAGGTGTAACTAATTAGAGACTGCAAAGGTAGACTATTGTTACACAGGTGAAATCAACGTTACGTCACCTCAGTTTCAACGCGACTTGGACTATCACCTCACCTTAATTCCTCGAAGGTATAGCATCACTTAGCACACAATTACCTGTCCATACCTTGCCTAAAAGATTAAGCCGATTCATCCTAATTTCTCTCAGGTATTGCATAAGTTAGTACGTGATTATCTAAGCCCTATCACGTGTCGGACAGGTATATAAGATTCATTCTAATTCCTCGAAGGTATTGCATTAGTTAGGTCATTATCCATGCCATATCACGTGGGGGTGAGACAAACAGCTTCATTTGATTGAGAGATCTTCGCAGTGGGTGACCAATAGGCTCCATCACCAGTAAGTACCCTCCTATTTCTCCCTATCCCCCGACACACCGCTTCACAGGTACCCATCCGTCAGTTTAAAGGTTTTCCTCATCCTATAGTCTATTCCGTTGAAGGTGAGAATGCGTTAGAGAAGTCCCGTCCACTACCCTCCTACTTTTTGTCCAGCCTCCATCGAATCAACTGTCCACCAACTACCAGCACCTCTGACACCTATAGGAACTACTTTTCTGGCGTGTTCTCTCTTAGGTGGAATGGACTATACCTACCCATGAACTCACCTGTAACTACACCTTTTCACACACACACACATACACACACACACTTTACCTGTCACAATCACTTCCTCCATTGCCTTAACTTGTACCTCTCCACTTGCCCCACACACCTGATTTGCATTTACCTACCCTGCCTACCCATCAATTCACCTGCAACTCCACTTTTTTCACAAACAGTCTTCACCTGTCATCACTGTTTCATCTTAACTTGTACCTCTCCACCTGCCTCACACACCTGATTTGCATTTACCTACCCTACCTACCGATGAATTCACCTGTAACTCCACTTTTTTCACAAACACTCTTCACCTGTCGTCACCGCATGTTTCATCTTAACTTGTAGCTCTCCACCTGCCCTCCACACTTAATTTGCACTTCGTAACCAGCATTGCCAGATTATCGTATTCACCACATTCTATTTATCATTTTTAAGCCTCAAACTCTCGTACCTACAGAAATAACGAAAGGATATTAAAGTTAGCGTTCAAACTGCAATTTATTAATGTTTGTTTTGTTTGTTTTTGCGGTAGATATCAGTCAGAAACTACGAAAATGCAATACGGTGTGTACGATAATTTGGCAAAGCTGTTCCTAGCCCGGTCTACTCGAACTCATCACCCACAATACACTCCTCACCTCCCATTGCAACTCTTCATGCGTATTCCAACTGTCACCATACTTCACACACTCCTCACCACACCTATCCAAACACGTCCTATACTTGTCGCTACGCCTCCTCACTACACCTACCCAGCAGTCACCACACTTTACACACTCCACCACAACTAGCTATCCATACATTCTCCACCTGTCACCACACCTCACCACACATTTCCACACATTATCCACCTGTCACCATACATTCCTCACCACACCTCTCCACCCATTCTCCACTTGTCATTACCATCAAAACCCTTCCTCACTCCTCTCCCCGACCCCGCTGTTTCATCCACCATAATTCGCACCCTTACACCTGCCACTTCAGCCCTCTACACATCCCTCACCTGCCACCGCTGCCTCGTCCACTCCAACGCGTACCCTTCCCACCTGTCCGCTACACCTGACCGCCGTTACAGGGGTAAAAAAAGGCATGAATAAGTAAGCACTGGAGGGATGGACTGCGGGCGTGACTGACCCATGGGAATATATAACACGTCTGAACTCTTTTTTTCATCCAAGTGCTAAGAAACGTTTTGTATTTTCATGTGGTATAAAATGTGAAGTTGTTATTTTATTCTACCACACCAATGACAGTAGAGACAAGAAAAGGACGGGTTCGATCAGCCATCCCTTCCTCTCTACCTTCCCACCACCTACGTAGACTAACTTGAATAAATACGATTGTAATTTTAGCTCATTGTCTCGTTCGATGTAGTTGCAAAATCTATTAAACCAGAATAAAAGGACTGCCTCGTTCAGTCTTCTATACACCCCCTCACCTTAACCTTTCTCAAACCTTGACCCATTGAAAAAGAATAGGTTAGATAAGTGTACTTCGATAGTTTGATTTTGTGTTGAAGCGAAATCCACCACCAGATAAAAGGGAGTTATTAGGTCATTCTCCTCTACACCGCCTCCACCTCAACCTTTCTAGACCCTGACCCACTGAAAAAGCATAGGTTAGATAATTGTACTTCGATGGCTTGATTTTGTGTAAAAACGAAATCCACAACCAGGAAAAAAGGGAGTAATTAGGTCATTCTTCTCTACACCGCCTCCACCTCAACCTTTCTCAGACCTTGACCCATTGAAGCAGCATAGGTCAGATAAATGTACCTCGATAGTTTCAATCTATCTCTGTGTAAACGGATACCAGAGCCAGAAAAAGGGTGATTAGGTCATACTTCCCTTCACCAACTTGACACCAACCTCAGACCTTGACTCACTGACACAGCGTTGGTTAGATAAAGGCATTTCGAAGGTATCAGTTTCTGCGTGTGTAAACGAAAACCAGAGCCTGAAAAAAAGGGAGTGATTAGGTCATTTTCTTCTACATCGCAATCTCAACCTTTCTAAGACCTTGACTCAATGAAACAATATAGGAAAGATAAATGTACTTCGATAGTTTCAATTTCTGTGTGTAAAAGAAAACCCAGAACCATAGAAAAGGGGGTTATAAGGCCATTCTCTTCTACATCGCCTTCTCAACCTTTCTAAGACCTTGCCTCAATGAAACAATATAGGAAAGATAAATGTACTTCGATGGTTTCAATTTCTGTGTGTGTAAATGGAAACCCGGAATCATAGAAAAGGGGGTTATTAGGTTATTCTCTTCTACAGTCTACATCGCCTTCTCAACCTTTCTAAGACCTTGCCTCAATGAAACAACATAGGAAAGATAAATGAACCTCAATAGTTTTAATTTCTGTGTGTAAACGAAAACCCGGAACGACAAAAAACAGAACCGGACAGTCTTTCTCAACCCACCATAACCCTGAGTCACTGATATACCATTAATAAAAGTCGTTGAAACTCCCCTTTACGTTGCATTTACATCGTGGAGGCTTGACCTGTAGATATAAACAAATACGAATGATTGTTTTCTTAGGTCGTTCTGCCTTGCATAACCTCGACCTTCCCTCCCTGCACCAACATCTCACTGAAACCCAACACGACCCACACGACCCACACGATCCTCCGCCTGTCCACCCTTATCTCCCTCCACCACGAAATCCAAACCTATCGCCTTCAATCCCCTCCTACCTACGATACTACGGAAACCTATACAATATTTCTCTCTCTCTCTCTCTCTCTCTCTCTCTCTCTCTCTCTCTCTCTCTCTCTCTCTCTCTCTCTCTCTCTCTCTCTCTCTCTCTCTCTCTCTCTCTCTCTCTCTCTCTCTCTCTCTCTCTCTCTCTCTCTCTCAACGGCGCACAAAATTAAGGTGAGGTGAAGATGAAGGGAACCGAAGCGTCGTGTCATTCTTTAGGTCAAAGGCTAATTTTTACCTGATTGAAATTCTCTCTCTCTCTCTCTCTCTCTCTCTCTCTCTCTCTCTCTCTCTCTCTCTCTCTCTCTCTCTCTCTCTCTCTCTCTCTCTCTCTCTCTCTCTATTGCTCTCTTTCTCTCTCGCTCTCAGGTGTTTGTGTGTGTGCGTGTTCGTGTGTGTGTGTGTGTGTGTGTGTGTGTGTGTGTGTGTGTGTGTGTGTGTGTGTATGTGTCCCCTCTGTAACACACACACACTACGTTGCTCATTCATTATCTTCTAGCTTGTGACATATTTATCTCCTCGACCATTTTACGCTCCGTGTGTTTATCTTCAATGTTGTGTTTGATCTCTTTGAAGGTTACTCTCTCCCCTCTGAGTATTTCATTTCCAACGGGTGGAATTAATGTGTGTATATTCGCATTTCACAAGTGGCGGATATACTTAATCCTCGCAGCACGGAAACATTGCTACTGAATATTACGTTCACTGCCACAAATCTCAAACAGAAAATATATAACTACTACTGCTGGCCCCATTATTATTACTAGAATTATACTGCTTTTGCTATTATCATCACTACTACTGCTACTACTACTACCACTACTACTACTACTACTACTACTACTACTACTACTACTACTACTACTACGTCATTAATACTATCACTGCTACTACTAATATTAATAATGCAAAATATAAACTACTACTACTACTACTACTACTACTACCACTATTACTACTACTACTACTACTACTACTACTACTACTACTACTACTACTACCATTACTACTACTACTACTGCTGCTACTACTACCACCACCACCATCACTGATAAAGAAAAGACGAAGAAGAAAAACAAAAAGAAATAGAATGAAAAACAAGAAATAGTTTTGAATGTGATAACTGTTTTTCCTTACATAACCAAGCACTGAAAAAACAACATCACAGCACCACTATAAAAAAAACATTCATCCCCCTCACACCCACGGCGGCAACAATATCACACAAACCAACCACAGACATTTTTTCACAGCATTCTCCACCCATTTCACTCTTCCCTCTCCGCCTATTTTTTTCCGCAGCGCTGTCTTGTCTCACTAAACTTTTTTCCCCTCCTTTTTTTCCCCCCCTTCGCGTCTTCTCTTCGTCTCCCAGCCAGGCAGAGCGAGAGGCAACGTGTATTCGCTTTCACACCCTCGGAGTCCAAACAAACAGGGCGAGGGGAGGTGAGCTTCGTGACACACAGTGGAGTCAACGTCCTTCCTGAGACCCTGGCACTTGTTTCGCTTTCCTTTTTTGTGCCGCCAGACGGGACGCAGAGCACGGAGACACGGACAGGAAAAAGGCAAGGACCGAGGATGCAGAGATAGACGGGAAGAAAGCGAGGAGTGAAAAGACATACAGACGGGAGAAAGGCGAGGAGAGAGGAGACAGAGCGACGGGAAGAAAGGGAAATAAAGAGACAGACAGACGGGAAACGGCACAGACAGACGGAAGGAAGGCAAGGGGCGAGGATATAACAGACAGACGGGAAGAAAGCGAGGAGTGAAAAGACATACAGACGGGCGAAAGGCGAGGAGAGAGGAGACAGAGCGACGGGAAGAAAGGGAAGTAAAGAGACAGACAGACGGGAAAAGGCAGAGACAGACGGAGATACACAGACAGACGGCCAAAAAAGCGAGGAATAAAAAGACGAAGAAGGCGAGGATCACAAAAATACACAGACACACTGATACACAAACACACAGACACACTGATACACAAACACACAGACACACTGATACACGAACACACAGACACACTGATACACAAACACACAGACACACTGATACACAAACACACAATCCCGAACGTAAGCAGGACTGAGACGCACACATAGACGGTTAACAAACAAACAAACACACACACACACACACACACACACACACACACATATATACACATACACACACACAAACAAACAAAAACACACACAAGGTTACCGGAAGGCCTGAAGACAGCTTGCTACCCTCCGTAAAGTTCAAAAACTATAACTGTACGTTTGAAGTTTTTTTTTATTTTTATATCTCCTCTCCTCTCCTCTCCTCTCCCTTTCCCTGTTCCTCTTCCTGTTCCTCTTCCTGTTCCTCTTCCTGTTCTTCTTCCTGTTCCTCTTTCTGTTCCTCTTCCTGTTCTTCTTCCTGTTCTTCTTCCTGTTCCTCTTCCTGTTCCTCTTCCTGTTCTTCTTCCTGTTCTTCTTCCTGTTCCTCTTCCTGTTCCTCTTCCTGTTCTTCTTCCTGTTCTTCTTCCTGTTCTTCTTCCTGTTCCTCTTCCTGTTCTTCTTCCTGTTCCTCTTTCTGTTCCTCTTCCTCTCCTCTTCCTCTCTTCTTTCTCTCTTCTTCCTCTCTTCTTCCTCTCCTCTCTTCTCCACTTTCTCTCCTCTTTCTCTCCTCTTCCTTTCCTCTTCCTTTTCTCTTCCTCTTCCTCTTCTCTCCTCTTCTCTTTCCCTCTCGCAGGTACACAACGTAATTTAACACTATACCTTCACACTGTTCTACGCTTTTTATGCTCCAGGAGGAAGACAACAGGGAAGAGCGGGCATTAAAGAGAACAGAGCCAACATAACCTACCATTCAGCACAGCACTCGAACTGAACATTTATAAACACGTAGAATCATTTGTTGTACGGTTATGAAAAGATCACTAAAGTTCCTCAGATTTGCCGTGAGATAAACTAAGGAATAAATAACAAACAGGAGTATCATTTTTTCTATAAGCGTTAACTTTTTTCCCATCTAACTAAACTAAGAGGCAGTATTTTCATTATTTCCATCACCGTTGCCAGATTGTCGTACTCAGAGCATCGTGTTTACTATTTTTTGACACTTGACAATCCCCAAAAGACATCAGGAATTGACGATTGTAATGAAAACTATAAATGAGTCTCGTTATTTGGGTGTAGGACAGTTTTTGGATCGGAAGTCGGTATAAAGAAGAGGCTGAGTAAGGTTGCCAAATTACCGTACTCAAAACATCGCATTTATCAGTTTCAGGGCCCAAAACTTTCGTACCCACACAGATAACGAAATTCCAGTTAAAGTTCTCGTTAAAAGCATTACTTATTGTCGTACTCAAAACATCGCATTTATCAGTTCCAGGGCCCAAAACTTTCCTACCCACACAGATAACGATGTTCCAGTTAAAGTTCTCGTTAAAAGCATTACTTATTGTCGTACTCAAAACATCGCATTTATCAGTTTCAGGGCCCAAAACTTTCCTACCCACACAGATAACGATGTTCCAGTTAAAGTTCTCGTTAAAAGCATTACTTATTGGCGTACTCAAAACATCGCATTTATCAGTTCCAGGGCCCAAAACTTTCCTACCCACCCAGATAACGATGTTCCAGTTAAAGTTCTCGTTAAAAGCATTACTTATTGGCGTACTCAAAACATCGCATTTATCAGTTCCAGGGCCCAAAACTTTCGTACCCACCCAGATAACGATGTTCCAGTTAAAGTTCTCGTTAAAAGCATTACTTATTGTCGTTTGTTTGCGATAGCTGTGACTCAGAACCGGAAAATACGATGTGCTGAGTGCCTGAATACGATAATCTGGTAACCCTGAGGCTGAGTAAGGCAATCTGGCAACGCTGATTTCCATGACTTCTCTATACAAATATCCGCACCTTGTTTCCGGCGCTTCAGACATCAAGGCTTCCACGTGGCTGGGCTGAGAGGGGTCCGTGCGCCACTACTTCGAAACTGGACTTTATGGCGAGTGGGCGAGCCAGTCCGGAAAGTAATTACTGATTCTCCAAAACTCTCCACCTTCAAGCGTGCCACTTCCGAGGATCCTTCCCTCCCACGGTTCGCAGAAAACTCATCATTATACCGGAGCGGGTGGACACTTTTGCAATGGTTAGTGAATATATCCAAGAGTTGGAAAGTTTCGTTTAGTCGGCGCAACATCTGTGGTCATATGCCGGAGAGAGACAGAAGGGGAAGGAATTATAGGAGAAGGGTGGACAGAGGCGTAGGGTAAGTAGGGTATGAGTGATTCAAGAAACGGTACTCACGAAATACACCAAATAAATTGTTGTGTGAAATAAAAGACTGAAGAACACATGAAGAAAACTGCACTACGAAATATTACTACAAATACCTATATACTTTACCTTCACGTTTGCCTTACTGAATCGGTATTTCCCTTTCCAGTACACCGTTGCCAGATCATCGCACTCAGAGCATAGTATTTACCGGTTTCTGACGCCTAACTATTGCCAAGAAGCATCCGGATCTAACTCTTTTAACGGTAACTATAAATGAGTTTCGTTATTGGAGCCCAGAAGACAGTTGTGGGGCAGAAAGTCGGGAAATATAAGCGGCTGAGTACGACAATCTGGTAACGTTGAATTCACAGTCCCTCCTGTCAGATTATCGTACTCAGAGCATAGTATTTACCGGTTTCTGAGGCCTAACTATTGCCAAGAAACATTAGAATCTAACTCTTTTAACGATAACTATAAATGAGTTCCGTTATTGGAGCCCAGAAGACAGTTTTGGGGCAGGAAGTCGGGAAATATAAGCTGCTGAGTGCGACAATCTGGCAACGTTGTAATCCAGTATCTTACAAAGTCACTCGGCTATTACAACCCAGCGATGACCGGCCGGATTTTACCGTAATCTTAACATCAACCCTTGCCTCATTTCCGCTGCCTGTATAGAGTAACATCCTTTCCGTTAGGGCTTCTCCAAATAGACGAGTCCTTCCAACAAATAACTCACGATCTCACTCACCTATCACGACTCAGCGATGACTGGCCGGATTTGGGAGTAATGTCAACTTCAACACTTGCCTCATTCCCGGCGACTGTGCAATACTGTCTCACTCTCTCGGGTATTCAGTTCACAGGTGGCGTACAGGTGCGTGACTCAACCAGAACACTTCCTCGGGTATACAGTTCACAGGTGGCGTACAGGTGCGTGGCTCAACCAGAACACTTCCTCGGGTATACAGTTCACAGGTGGCGTACAGGTGCGTGTCTCAACCAGAACGTTTCCTCGGGTATTCAGTTCACAGGTGGCGTACAGGTGAGTGACTTAACCAGAACACTTCCTCGGGTATACAGTTCACAGGTGGCGTACAGGTGCGTGACTCAACCAGAACACTTCCTCGGGTATACAGTTCACAGGTGGTTTACAGGTGCGTGTCTCAACCAGAACACTTCCTCGGGTATACAGTTCACAGGTGGTTTACAGGTGCGTGTCTCAACCAGAACACTTCCTCGGGTATTCAGTTCACAGGTGGCGTACAGGTGAGTGACTTAACCAGAACACTTCCTCGGGTATACAGTTCACAGGTGGCGTACAGGTGAGTGACTTAACCAGAACACTTCCTCGAGTATTCAGCTCACAGGTGGCGTACAGGTGCGAGGCTCAATGTGTGTGCTTGGGCGAGGAAGTGTTTAACAATCCGGCCTATAGCCCCTTTAAACATCACATCCCCCTTCTCCCCGGCGACTGTACAGCATCAATTCATCTCCCTGGACTCAGGGTTGCGACACGACACTCGGCACGCACTCCTTCAGGCTAGACTTGGGCGCCACTTCCCTCGATTGCCTCTCTCGCTCCCGGCAATTCTCAGCTGCTAACGAACCCATGCACCCAGGACGAGGCGGTATCGGAGCCTCTCGTTATCGCATCAGCTCAACGAGGCCATCAAGTGACGTGTTGGCGCCTGACACACACGAGGTCGCCACCTTCTGCTCAGGTGATATGTATGTGGAGGCTTTTCTTTTTCTTTTTTTTCTTATTTCAGCTGCACTTTTTTAATGCGTGAGTGTGAGTGTGAGTGAGTGAGGTGTATGTAAGTGTAGGTTTTCTTTTTTTCTTATTCCAGTTACGCTTTTTAATGTGTGGTGAGTGAGTGAGTGAGTGAGTGAGTGAGTGAGTGAGTGAGGTATACGTATGTGCGGGTTTTCTCTCTCTTATTCCAGTTAAGCTTTTTAATGTGTAGTGAGTGAATGAGTGAGTGAGTGAGTGAGTGAGTGAGTGACAGATACCTTCTACACGGTTTTTTTTCTCATTTTACAGGAAAGGAAGCAGCTCAAGGGCAAAAAAAAAATAATGAGGGAGACAAAAAAAAAACATTATCCTGCATTTCAACATACCTCACTCGCTTAATAAAACCTCAAAAAATCACTAAGCTCCACCTCTTTAACCTCCACATAACCCCAAAGAATCAACCAAATCCACCTTTTCAACCTCCACATAACCAACCAAATCATTTTCCTGAGTCTCGACCTTTAAAGAAACAATCGGAAGAGTTTCAAATTCCTGCACGAGTCTTTCCTTGCACCCCGCCCCGCCCCGCCCCGCCTGGCCCCACCCGTCCCCGCCCCACCCCGCCCCCCTTTCCAGTGTTTGCCCTCATGTCCCTCCGCGTGAACAGCATCCGGGACCCTCTCAGCGGCGGTGTTGCTCTTCCCGAAGCGTTATTCGTTGTGGCAAGGGCGAGCAGTCTATATCCGTTTGTTTCCCCGTCTTTAACCCTCATGGTCTGGTGCCTCTTATGTCTAGGGTCCCTTCGTCTAGTTCCTTTTATTGCCTGATTCTGATTCTCTTTAGTTTGGGTATTCGATTGTAGTCTTCGGTTGGTGTGGCGAGATCGATTATTCTTCCTCCGTTTGTTTCTGCGTCTTTAACCCTCAAGGTGTGTTGCCTCTTGTGTCTAGGGTGTCTTCGTATAGTTCCTTTTATTGCCTGATTCTTCTTTTCTTTTTTGTTTTGTGGATTCTATTGTACGAGAGCGACAATTCTATATCCCTTTGTTTCTTTGTCTCTTGTCTCATGGTGTGTGCCTCTTGTGTCTAGGGTCCCTTTGTCTAGTTCCTTTTATTGCCTGATTCTTCTTCTCTTTTGTTCTGGGTATTCGATTGTACGAGAGCGAGAATTCTATATCCTCTTGTTCCATCTAATCTCATTCCGATCTTTTTTTCTCTGCTTTTCTCCGTCTATTCTCTCTAACGTGTGATATTTCCTCTGCTTTCTTGTACCTTCCCCTTAACAACTGCTTTATTTTGTATCTGCTTTTTTCGTTTATTTCCCTTTCAGCCTGCAGCCCGTACAGTGTTTCCTATTTCTGCTTAAACCACTTATTTACATTGCGGGGTTTTTTTCGTCTTTTCTTTACCGGATCTCACTCTCCGCCAGCCCTTGCTGCGACTATTATCTTTTTAAACAAGAACCTGTACAGAGAATGACGAACCCCCCACCCCTGGCAAGACTGTGACAGAAGACCAATCCTCCCTCGCGGCTCAGTCTGTCTGTACCCAACCTGATGAATTTTAATAATCCTTGGAGTGGCTTGGTGAGAGGTCATAATCGGAAGACAATAACAAGATATATTAAACGTCGAGTCACAGAAAGCAGGTAAGAGATATGGCAGCATGGAGAAACACACACACACTCACACACACACCTACCCACACACACACACACACACACACACACACGTAACCTTACAACAAACATTAATACTGCTCCACATTGTTCTTCCAGTCATGATATGTTAGAGACGAATAACTTATTTTGTATCTTTTGTTTATATACGCTTGTCCGTTTACGAAGAGTTTCTGTGCCGTGAAAATATAACAGCCACGCGAATTTGTAACACTGACGATGACGATAAAAATAACTACAAAAATAAACTCAGTTCACAATAATATTCAGTCATTACCTAAGGCTTTGTGACTTCCAACAAATAACTAAAATATGACATCCTTTCGCAACATTTATGGTCATGTAATTCTTTTTCACATACACGCACTCAAATAAATTAACAAGCAAACTAATGAAACACACACACACACACACACACACACACACACACACACACACACACACGCACACACACACACACACACACACACACACACACACACACACACACACACACACAGAGCTTCAGAAATACACTCCCCACTGACAGCAGACACGAAGGGCTGTGAGAGTTTATTCCTGGCGTCGCATTTAAATATAGAATGGCTCTTTGGGTTCCTGTGTGTGAGCGGGGTGCTGAGGGCTGTCCCCTCCCCGAGTGAAACTGTTGGTCAGGAACTCAAGCGAGGAACAAACCATTTCACTTTCCTTGTCTTTTGTTGATGATTGAGAGTCTTTAACATTGGCTTATCGGCTTGGTTTGTCCTTTGAGCCAAGATGTTTTCCTATCCAAAGTTAAAGGCATCGATAAGTTAAGAGAACAAGTGGAAACGGACAGGTGATGTGGCTAGACGGGCAGGTAACAGGTGAAGCAAAAGGCTGACTGACTGGACCCCGACAAAAGATTAAGAGGAACAGAGAGAGACCTGACAGAGAAATGTGGATTGGGATTGAGAAGTTTTGGCGCGACATGACAGAGAATGGCACAGAACAGAGCCTGATGGAAAAGGATTTGGAAATGGATGATGACGATGATTGTGGCGATGATGTTGATGTTGATGGTGTTGCTTTTGATGATGATGAAAACTGAAGGTGACTGAATATACCCCAGAAAGAAAACCAGGTATATTAAACGAGTTACATATTTGGTTGATGATTGTGGTGATGATGTTGATGTTGATGTTGATAATGATGAAAACTGAAGGTGACCGAATATGCTAGAGAAAGAAAACCCTGTAGATTGAACTAGTTATTTATTTGGTTGATGATTCTGGTGATGATAATTATGTTGGATGATAATTATGTTGATGTTGTTTTTGATAATGATGGTAATTGAAAGGTGACTGAATATACTGCAGTAAGGAAACGCTGTATATTCAACTAGTCATTTATTCGGTGATGGCCTTCATAAATCGAGCTTCATTTCCACTGCTTTACAACATGATGCAATTAGATCCAATGTTAATGAGTATATAATGTGCGCCTCGTGTCAGTCTGCTCCCTAAACGTCACGTGTTGATGGAGCATTATTTGGCTTGGCGCAAAACAACAATACATTAAAAAAAAACATTTATGAATACACGTCACGTTTGCAGAATGACAATGAGCCTTATGTAAACAGTTCACGCAAAAAAAAAAATAATAATATACTGCCTGTGTGTGTGTGTGTGTGTGTGTGTGTGTGTGTGTGTGTGTGTGTGTGTGTGTGTGTGTGTGTGTGTGTGTGTGTGTGTGTGTGTGTGTGTGTGTGTGTGTGTGTGTGTGTGTGTGTGTGTGTGTGTGTGTGTGTGTGTGTGTGTGTGTGTGTGTGTGTGTGTGTGTGAAATCCTTTTAAAACTTCTGAACACTTGTCGTTATCCTGCTGTTGTTCCTCGCCCTAACTTTTCCTCTCCATTTCCTATCTTTTCCTCTTCCTTCCTTTCCTTCCGTCCCTACCCATAGTTTCTCCTCCTGCATGCTCTCCTTGCTTTCCTCTCCTTCAATTTCCCTTCGTCCCTATCCTCGCCTTCACGGCATATACCAGTCCACACTTTTTCACTCTCCTCAACGCTCTCCTTTTCCTATCCTTCCTTTCCCTTCCTCCATTCCCTCGACTTCACTCCATACAATGACCCACATATTTTCCCTTTTCTCCTCCACACACTTCTTTTCCTCCCTTTTCCTTCACCCTTCCTATAGCCTTCACAACATACAACGACCCACACTTTTTCCCTGTTCTCCTCGACGCTCTCCTTCTTTTCCTCTCCTTCCTACCCGAGCCTTCACGCCATACAACGACCCACATATTTTCCCTCTCCTCCTCGACGCTCTCCTTGTTTTCCCCGTCACCCTTTCCCATGACACGCGGAAGTGGGGGCGGCGGGTGCATCCTCCTCACGCCCTGCTCAAAACGCGACGGTAAAAAAGCGCTTGTCTGAGGTTGATGGATTGAGTATGTAAATAAGACGGCTCCCCTGCCCGCTAATACGCTAATCCTTTAAGATTATAGAGACAGGAAAGATGCTGTTCCTCGTGAAAACAATCTCGAGGCGGGGGAGGAGGAAGAGGAGGTAGGGGAAGATAAAGAGGATAAGGCACAGGGAGATAATGGGGAGGTAGAGGAAGGGAAGGAGATTGAGGCAAGGGAAGACGAAAAGAAGGGAAAGAGGAAGATGATGACAAAGGAGGAGACAAAAGATGATGAGAAGGTAGAGGAAGATAAAGAGAGGGATGCAGATGAAGAGGAGGAGAAAGAGACAAGGGAAGATGAAGAAGAGGGAAGGCAGACGAGGAGAAGGTTATAGAGGAGGATGAAGAGAAGGCAGAGGAAGATGAAGAAAGGGACGAAGAGGAAAATGAGGAGGAGAAGGGAGGGAATGATAGATAAAGAAGGTGATAAAGCGAGGAAAAGGGAAGAGTGGAGTGAGTGAGTGAATGAGTGAGTCAGTCAGTTTTGTCTCTGTCTGTCACAAAAAAAAGGAAAACAATACAAAAGACAAACACAAACAACCAAACAAACGAACGAACAAATATATTCCGTGGCGTTCCCGTGTTCAATTAACCTTCAATGATCCGCGGTCCGCCAGGTGAGAGTGTCTGGCCACCTGCTGATTGCCCGAAGCCCCGCGCCACCTGCCGCTAATTGGGTGAGGCGCTCCCCGATGCCTCAGCCGGGCGGTACAGGGTTTCACGCACTCCCAGGGGCGGGTTGCCAATGTGCTGTCATTCAGGAGGCAATTACACGGTGGAGAGAAAGTTGGCAAGAGTTTAGGAGCGCGCGGAGGCCGGTGAAGAAAGTAAATAACTCCACGGTAGCCTTACAAGTTTTCTTCTTTACAAGTATACGAAAAGAAATCAATGGGGTCTTGTACCTTACTGTTTGCTATATCACTGATACTAACAGTGGTTCTAGCGATATAATAATGCTAACAATATAATAATAATGATGATAATAACCATAATATCATAACAATACCAATACCATTATTATCATCACTATTGTTATTAATATTATCATTACTATCGTTATTATTATTATTATTTATATTATTCTATTAACAGAGAAAGAGAGAGAGAGGCAGAAAGATAGACAAACAGACAAAGAGACAAGGAGATAGAGATACAAACAAACAAACAGGCACAGACAGACAAAAACAGAGACAGACAGACAGGAAACACACACAAACAAATACAGGCACAGAGAGACACACCGGGCGACAGATGAACACACAGACAGACAGACAGACAGACAGAAAAAGACAAGTGGGAATAGGGGAAAGACAATACGAGAGACAGACAGACAGAAAAAGACAGAAGTGGGAAAAGAGGAAAGACAACACGCATCACCCAGACTTCTTTCCACCGAGCAGATTTCCCCGTCCCAACTTTTAGCAACTCGAAATAAAGAGTTTGACAGATACTCGTGTCCCGCTCTCGCCGCGCTGCTTGCCAAATGCCTCGCGGGGGACGATTCAGCTTTCCCTCTTCTTTTTCTGGGGCGTTGGATGTGTTTTGTTGCGGGGTGTTGCGCTGGACTGCATGGTGTAGTGTTGTGTTGTGCTGTGTTGTGGGCTTGCATGCGTGTGTGTGTGTCTTAGTGTGTTAGTGTGTGTGTGTGTGTGTGTGTGTCCATCTGTCGGTCTGTCTGTCTATTTGTTGTTTTTTCTGCTTTTTGTTTTACGTTTTTGCCTGTAGCGTCGGTGGTCTTTCTTTGGTGGGGTTTAATGGTCTGACCCAGCCCGTTATGGCGCAGGCAAGCGTTTATAGTGGCGCCATCCTGGTTTGTTTCCTTGTCATGCTCCCATTTATCGTTTTGTTAGATATATAAAAAAACTAAATGGAAAAATGAATTAAATATGAATTGATAATATATATGATAACCTGAGAAAACAAATGTGATCTTGTCTCAACCAAATGACCTTTCTAGTGTGTGAATTTATTTTTTTATACATTTTTAACATAGAAAACATTAACGCGTGATACATTGTTTCGCATATCCACGGAGAGATTATATTTGAGTCTGTAAATATTTGAACTAACCAGATTAAACAATTACTGAATACTGTAAACACAGAGTAAGGCTTCACTTGGTAATTATTCCGTTATGTTCCCGGTAAAACAAGACGCGGAAACGGAGGATTTGGGTATGGAGTGTTCAGGGATGTGGGAGAGGCGCAGTGTTCGTGGGAGTAACGTCCTGCTAACTTTCTAAGACGTGTATTGTTGCAGGGTGTTGCGCTATAGACGGTTTTGTGTTGTATAGTGTTGTGTGCATGCGTGTCCGTGTGTGTGTGTGTGTGTGTGTGTGTGTGTGTGTGTGTGTGTGTGTCTATCTGTTTGTCTGTCTATCTGTCGGCGTCAATATTTCTGCTCGTTCGTGTCTGTGCCATGTCAGTATTAATGGTTTCGTTAGGTATATAAGAAAAACTGCGTAGAAAAACTAATAATATATGAACTGATGATATATACGATAAGGGTACAGAGCTGTGAGTGAGGCGTAGTCTTCCCCGCCAACCTCTGAAGATTTTCCCCGCATTGCTTAGCTAACGTTACCCCATGACCGTAAGTCTGACCAGAGTTTCGATCAAGTGGTGGACCCGAGCAAAAACGAAAACACCGCTGTAAACTCACCATTAGTTCACGCCCCGTCAGTGTTAATGTAAGAGAACATGTTTATGGCCCATTAGTTCAAACTGGTCTTGGACTGTTGAAAAAATAGATAAAGGCAGCAGTTTCTTCCAAAAATTACAACTTTTACCTCTGATTGTACTCTTAAATGTTGATTTCTGGGAGTGAGACCGTCCATCTAGAAACACAGCGACACAAAAAAATCGCGAAGTCATGCTCGGAGACCACCTCCCTGCACCGCGCATTCCGGCTTTCCGAAGAATTCAAATTATCTTCGCCGTCGCCACTCTGCTGTCTTGTTTTTCTCGTCTTTTTTTGCCTCCGGTTCGTTGGTGCGGGAACAAGTACCTGCACAGGCTGTCTGGGCGCGTGTGTGGCCTGCCTGCCCGAACACTAAACCCACAACATAAGGAACACAACCGCTACGCCTGTCTATGCGTCGTGGGTGATTCCGCCGGGTGGCCAGCCTGGGAGGGTCCTGGGTGCCTTACGCTTGTGGTTTGCTTCATAAGGCTGTGTAGTTACGTTAACGGTAAAAAAAATGCAATCCACGTTCGAAAATTCATACCTGTAAGTATTTGCCCGTGCATTTAACTCATGTTCTCTGTAACGAAGAAGTACAAAGCGAAGCAATACTGATCTGTCAATTGCATCTTTATACGCCTTTTTAGAAAATTCATTATTAGAGTAACAATGCAGTGCGACATCTTCATATTTTTTTTAAGGCAAAACCTTGAGTTTCTCAAGTCATCGCTTCGTTGAATTTGTTCGATGACTCGCCAGATATCTTCGGCCTTATAAAGCGTTGAATTTTTAGCTTTCCCTTCCATTACACAATTACTGTGCGCAGTCAGTGTTAAGGCTTTATCTTTACCTTCTGTCAAAATCCTATTTCAAAATATGTTATATAGAAAACCTGCCTCTGCCCTGACCTTGCCTAGAGCGTGTCACACCTCTCGTGCATACACAGGTGCTGACGGGCCGGCGACATCCACATACAACCCCCGCAGAGCATGTAAAGCGATAGCGTTGACAAGCGCCAGAACAAAGAGTCCGATGGATTTCCCGGCACGCACGAGTGGCAATCACTGGCCTCAGCACGGCACATGAACACACGTCTGTGCGGCCTGCCGGGGCGAAGCGTCAATATTTGTCCACGTGTAAGAGTGTGGCGGAGTGTGTTGGGGCGAGTCCCGACCACAACCCCGCCTGCCTCACCCCAGCACCCCAACCCGATACCTCACCCCAGCACCCCAACCCGATACCTCACCCCAGCACCCCAACCCGGTACCGCACCCCAGCATCCAGAACCCCGCTCCCTACTTGCATCACCCCAGCACCCCAACCCGGTACCTCACCCCAGCATCCAGAACCCCGCTCCCCACTTGCATCACCCCAGCACCCCAACCCGGTACCTCACCCCAGCACCCCAAGCCGGTACCTCACCCCAGCATCCAGAACCCCGCTCCCCACCTGCATCACCCCAGCACCCCAACCTTATGCCAGGAATCCCGAACCCGCTCCCTCACCCCAGCATCGAGACCCCCCCTACCCACACCCCTGAAAGCATCCTGAACCCCGCTACCCACACCCAGTCCCTGCCTCACCCCAGCACCCCAACTCGCTACCTCACCCCAGCATCCCTTACCCTATTACCCACACCCCTGAAAGCATCCTGAACCCCGCTCCCCACACCCAGACCCAGCATCACCCCAGCAGGCAGGTCCCCACTAGCAACATCACTCGCCTCGCCTCCCAGGGGCCTATACTTCACGCTGGGCGACGGAGAGCAACACGCTGAGGGAGGAAGGAGACTCGCCGCGGGGTAGGACCAGAGATCAAAAGGTAATTTTACACTGCTTAAGAAAGGCAATAAAGGAAGCGAGAGTAGATTGCGGTTACGAGGCTGCAAAACACACACACGTTAGATATAATAAGAACACTATACTCAAGAAATAACGTATAGGAAGGAGCGAGAGTATATAAAGGTTCCTAGGCTGCAAAACACACACGTCTCGATATATAAAATAACTACACTAAAGAAAGAGGGTATAGGAAGGAGCGCAAGTCAATAAAGGTCACAAGGTTGCAAAACACACACGTCCAGATACACACAAACACCATACTTAAGACAGAGCGTATATAGAAAGGAACACAAGTCAGTAAAGGTTACGAGATGGGGAGAATAAACATGTTCCGAGATTAAAGAGAATGGAAATCAGGTATCCGGTCGTACAAAAAAAAGGGTGAAACTAAAATGACCAGCACCTTCTGACCAAACACAACAGCCCTGCACAGAGGCGAGAAAATGGCTGGCAAAATAAAGTGATGATAGAAACGATTCCCTTTCCACTTACTGTCAGGTGGATAAAACAACTGCATTACTTTTAAATTGGAAATATCACTCACATCATACAGCTGAAATAATTAAACCAAGATACGTCACCAAATCAACATCATATCCGTGTACCCGCAGTCACCGCCGCACCTCGACAAAGAAGAGAACCAAAAAGAGCAACAGAAGTCGATGCAAAAATCACACCTACCTTGACGCCCTTGGGATGGAGACGCGGTGGCTGGTGGTGCTCCTCCCCTCCACCCCGCGGCCTCGACCCCCGCCCCACGCACACCTTCGCCGCACGAGGGGCTGCCAGCACACGAGGGCCTGCCAACACAAATAAACATAAAACTCACGAGGCGCAGAAGATAAACACGATTACATTGATAAGCTACAACCGGAAACACCTCCATTGGCTCGTGTCCAGAAACAGGATTATAAAGTGCCGAGTTTATTGGAGAAATATTTATAATTCGGGTTTGGCTTGAGATTGAAAGATAATTCCTGTTTTTTGTTTTGTTTTTTTGTATAAGTGTAAGAAAAATGTTATCCAATCTTAAATCATAAAATCCTCTCGTCGGAAGCTTCAACATTTTTTTCGTTGAGCAAGTGACACGGCTGACAGATTTCTCGTTAATTTTCAGAAGTAAATAATATTCTAATAAAATGTTATGACGAAAAGTGAGATGGCGAAATCTTGCAACTATGACGCGCCTCACAAGACACAGACAGACAGACAGACAGACGGAAAGACAGAAAATCAAAGACAGACCCAAACAGGAACAGACGGGCATTGGCAGAGACATATAGATGAAAATATATAGACACATAAAACTCAGAAAATTCGAGACAAAAAAAATAAACTAATTGACAAAACAAAGACAGACAGGCGGGTAGTCCGATAATCAGTAGACGGCAATACAAACAAAATAGTCACACAAAGAGACGTTTAACTACAGAAAAATCGACAAAGAAACGCGGTAATCATGCAAAATGGATTATCTGAAACATTTCGTATCAACAAACTCATTCCCATTATTTCGCGAAACACAAAGAATGGAGAGATTTTCTACGGAAACAATAAACTGCCTAACGCTTAGAACAAAAACACAACAGCCTCATAAACACACGAGACTGAGAATGACTAAAATGACTTCGTCTCCAAAAGGTCTCCCATCCATTACCTACCTACGGCAAGAGTTACATTACATTAACCTCGACCGCTTTCCTGTGTGCCTGGAGTTGCGCCACATGACGGGCAAAAGAGTGACAAAAGAGACCTCGGATTCAAGGCCACATTCTTAGACATTTCGGAGCCCAAACACACATATTTGACACGGTTTTCGTAGGAGTTTTGGTGATTTCCAGGGGTGGTTTAATGACCCTGGTGATAGTTTGACCATTCTTTACCCTGAACATAAAAAAAATCATGAGAACCCGATTGATCTTCTTTTTGGCCTTTGGAAAGAGTTGATGTGAGAGGCGGAAACGTCTAAGGGTCGTATTTTAAAATATTTCGTCGCCCAAGTTCACATATTTGACATGGCTTTCGTAGGAGCTGTAGGCCTTTCCAGGGGTAGTTTTATGACCCTGGTGGTAGCTTGACCCCTCTTCTGTGTCATGAACCTTAAGAAACACTCATGACAACCCGATTGATCCCCTCTTTGACCTTTAGAAATAGTTGATGTGAAAAGCGATGGTGTCTTAAAATACGGCCCTAAGAATACCAACCTTAGAGTCACGCCACACAGTCTCGTTCTGTGTCCAACAAAGCGGCGTGAAGCGTGCAAGACATTATCACCGTGAACTCGCCATGCCAGATACAGACAGATACCATTATTTCTTTCAATTCTCATCCTTCACGAAAAGCCATTTGTGTTTGCCAAGAGCCAGTTATCAGAAGATCTAAACTCAGTAAAAGTCACGAGCGCTTTGTTTTGTTATTCCTTAAATACGGAAACTCTACATTTAGCTTTTTCTTCTACGTTTCCTCATATGATATTACTGAATCTCTATGGCATGTGCTTCAGAATCTCTATGTTATGTGCTTCAGTCTTAAAGTGTAATGATATCCCAGCTCCCCTTTCGAAAATATTAGCAAAAGTTGAATCTTCCACAATATGCCGTAAGCCGTTTAGAAAAAAAAATCTTCAAAGCGTATTGTGCAACCCCATATGTGAAAACTCGGCCACAAAGGAAGAAGAGTACTCTCGAGATAAGCACCGAGACAAAGATGGTCCCTGATGAAGGCCGTGAGACAGGTGTGGGAAGGGAGAGGCGTGGGGCCGAAATGAGGGTGGAAGGGGCAGCTGAGAATTACCTCTTCAGATAGTTTACCTGAGTGTGTGTGTGTGTGTGTGTGTGTGTGTATGTGTGTGTGTGTGTGTGTGTGTGTGCCACCACCGACAAGCCAGCCCCGACAGGTGAGCAAGGCAGCGAAGGTGAGCCGGCTGAGGGATGGCCGCGCCGGGCGAAGGTAGTTAGGGCCGACAGGTGGATTTATGGCCGTCTCAGGATCCCTTCACCTGGGGCTGCCGCGCGGGGGTGATGCACGGTCTACGACGCTATGCAAATCAGGGTGTTCAGAGTCTATTAAGGAGCGAAGGACACGGCCATCCCGCTGAGGCACGCTACTTGCCGACCCTCGGGAACAAACACCTGGTAATGATACGCACTCTATTAGTTTCTGTCCACACCGATGTTATGTAGCACCAAAGCTATCAGGGTGATTCTTTGAGTCTAACGAGTTTAAAAGGGTGAAACAATAAGGATTAGTAGTAGATATCAAAACGTTAATAAAACACAATTGCCATTTGTTTCTGTCCTCACGAACGCCATATTACAACCAAATTATCAAGTGGGTTGTTTGATTGAGACAAAACTGAAGAAAGAGTAAATGTGGAACTCTCACCGTGTCAACAATCGCTATGTGGCACTAAGTAGTAAAATCGTGTTAATAAAGCATGATAAAATTGGTTCGTTCAACATGAAAATCACATAGCACTAAAACTATATATTTGATTGTTTCATAATCATAAAACTACAAAAGGGAAAAAATTAAGCCAGCCTTCAGGTAAAAAAATGATTTGGGGCACTAACAAAAACGGGTTACTGAACCGCATAATGTGTTTGTTCCTGTCAACACCGAGCGTCAACAAACAACAAAACTGTCTGGCTGAATATTCGATGGTGACGAGACTTGAGGGAGGAAGGAAGTATGTATAACTAGCAACAAATCAATAATTGGCTGCGTGACAATAACAAGAAAGACATGAAGCTAAAAATAATCGATGAAACTAACTTTTTTTGTCGCATGTATACTTTGTTTATTTCTTATACGTTTATTTTATTTTTTTTATTTTTTTTTGTGTGTGTGTATTTTACTCTGGGTGCTCGTGTTTCTTTGGGTAGTGTTGTAAATACAGGTGACAGCGGAACCAAATGACCAGCGAGATACTGAGAAAATTATATTCAACTAATGTCCAATTCCTCGACAAATTACCTTCACGACTTACTTTCCTTTACCTCTCACAACTTATCTCTAATGGATTTCCTGACACATGAACGCAAACTCCAAATATATATTCACCGTCTAACACACGCACACGCACACACACACACACACACACACACACACACACACGATGACCGATAAAAGATATAAATGCTGACTTTCACGGTTTCTCCCCTCTTATTAACATCGAATATATGCCAGTTTAGGGAATACATCAAACATCCAGACTGCTGAGTAATTGATGTTGAGGTGAATGTTCTTTTTACTAACTGGAACACGTGAAATTTAGCCTTCACAACCCCCGACTTTCTGTTTTATATATGTTTTTTGTTGTTTGTGTTTGTGAATGTTTGTGTGCGTGTAAATCTGTACGTGTAATTGTGTACGTGTAGGTGTGCGTGTGCGTGTGTGTGTGTGTGTGTGTGTGTGTGTGTGTGTGTGTGTGTGTGCTGGGTTTTTTCTGAATCTAATTGCCTACATACACTACTCTCCAGCATTTAATGGCATGCCTATAAGACTTTAGGCGACATTTTTCATGAAATTCCACTGGCTAAATCTCCACCTAACCACGACCGTAAAAAAAAAGCGAATCATTTCAAAACCTCACGAACTACAGACCGCGGCCTCGATCCAAAGGTGAACCGCTCCCCGCAAATAAGGAAATCGGGAGAAAAAACACGGCAATTATACGACGACCTGACGGGGAACAGACATGAGATTGGCAGCCACAGCGCTTCCCTTCACAGACAGCCGAGTGGCGGGGAGATGAGGGGGAGCATGTTCGCCAGTCTGTATGCATGATTCTAAATAGTACTCGTATAGGAAAGAATACCTCGCGGAAACTGAACTGAGGTAGAGAAATGGACTACAAAAGAAAGCCTCCTCGGGAACACTGAACTTATGTATAAAAATTAACTATGAAAGAAAGCCTCGGAAAAAAATCAAAACAGGTATAAAAGTGGACGAAAAAAAATCCTCCAAAAAACTGAACTTAAGCATATAAATGGACTGAAAAAATGAAAGAAAAACTGAACTGAAGTATAAAAATGGACTAAAAAAAGAAAGCCTCGGAATAACTTAAGTATAAAAATGGACCAAGAAAGAAAAACAGAAAAATTGAAACTCGGGAAAACTGAACTTAAGTATAAAAATTAACTAGGAAAGAAAACCTCGAAAAAAAAATAGATAAAATATAATAAAAACTACTGCTGGAATAATTAATGTTTGCGAATCCTTAATTTGACAATATTTCACTTTGAGACGTCAGGTAAATTATGTTAAGTAGTTTTTTTTATTAATGTGAGTACTGCTAATTGGAATGTTAAGTAGCTACGAATTAATGAACGTATTATAATGAGAACCACGTGCTTAACATGGCAATATTTCACTTTTATACTTCAAGATAAATATATAAGTATTTTTTTAATGAGTACTAATTAGAAAGTTAAGTGTGTATAGACGAACTTAACATTAATGAGGCGTACATGATTATCTTAGCAATATTTCACTTTAGTACTTGAGTTAAAAAAAATATATATAAGGTATTTTTAATGAGTACTAATTAGAAAGTTAAGAATGAATAGACGAACTTAATATTAATGAAGAGTACGTGCTTAACTTTGCAATATTTCACTTTAGTACTTCAGTTAAAAAATATATATGGTGTTTTTTTAATGAGTACTAATTAGAAAGTTAAGTATCAACAAAACTTAATATTAATGAAGAGTACGTGCTTAACTTGGCAATATTTCACTTTAGTACTTCAGTTAAAAAATATATATGGTGTTTTTTAATGAGTACTAATTAGAAAGTTAAGTATCAGTAAAATTTAACTCTAATGAGGGAATACGTGCTTACCTTGGCAATTCTCACTTCGATACTTCACCTCGAATTTCCCAAGTAGTTTAGTCTTTAAGGAATACTAATTATTAGGTTAAGTACAAATTGACGAACTTTCACTAATGAGGCGCGCGTGGTGGCATGTGGCTCTCGTCCGGTCATTACAGAAATCACTTGTCCAAGGCCACACGTGACCCCAATGCAAGAGAAGTCAGTTGGGAAGTAAATCAACCATGTTGACGTTTATTGATGGCTTCACTTTGGCTTCTGTTGTTAGTGTCAGGGCAACATCCTGGTGGAATTGTTCTCAGCCATTGGAATGATTGATTTGTGACGGTAGAAAAATAATAATAATAGTAATTGTGGTAGTAGCAGTGGTAGTAGTAGTAGTGGTGGTAGTAGTAGTAGTAGTAGTAGTAGTAGTGATAATGATAATAATAACAACAACAACAACAACAACAACAACAACAACAACAACAACAACAACAACAACAACAACAACAACAACAACAACGTGATAATAACAATTCCAAAGGCCCATCCAAAGTTGATACAAAATGGTAGCAACACCTTATACATCTTCCTTTCACAGAATAACAAGAAAATCAATCAAATTACAGTTCCTCAATAACAAACAGTCAACGTTATTCTCTATCAAACAAGAAGTGTCACCCTTCAGACGCCATGGAGGTGAATCGTTCCTAGTCAGACAAGCAAACAGCCTTCACTGCTCCGGCGAGAAGGTGTTCATTTATCAGACAAGAGCGACACCAGTCAGGGCTTCAGAGGCGACGTTACTCGTGGATAAGTCAACAGGGCGCACCGTGTCTGTCTGCCTTGGCCTAACGCGCCCCTTTGTTCTCGTGACTGACAGACTGCAGGAGGTGGCGGGGGTCGTGGAGGCACAGGGCTCACCTTTGTCTCTATTTCCTTCACGACTAAACCTGAACACCCCAGCATTTCACCCTTAACACCATCTGCTCAATACCCACTGGAATCGAAGCAATGCGTTGACGTCAAACTTAACCCCGATTTCTCTGGCAAATTAGTTAACCTTCTTCACAGCTAAGCATTAACTCCTTTGATATAGTTAACTTATATACATCTAAGCACCATCCTTTTGTAGTTAACAGGAGGCAATGTTCCTTTACAAGATCTAACAATGATATCAATTTATAGCCTTTACTTTTAATTAACCTTTACCTTGCCTTTCTTTACGTAACATGTGGCATAATTTTCTACCTTAGCCAACAGGTGAAACTCTTGCTCAGGTCCATTATAAAATCTAACAATGATATCGACTTTTTTTTGCCTAACATGTGGGTTTCTTTCTTTCTACCTGAACTACTACGTGAAACTCTTCTGTTGTTTTATAAGTTCAGACATTTTCTTTTCTTTACATCTGTGTACTTCTTCCCACCTTAGCCAACAGGTCAACGCTTGCTATGTCCCTTGATACGTTCTGACAATGCTATCACAGTCTCTTTACTTAACATGTGGCCTTCTCTCTACCTAGGCCACCAGGTGAAACTCTTCCCTGCCATCAGACTCAGGTAGCATCAATCATCCCCCGGCGCCCAACAGGTAGCGGCGGTAGCATCCAGCACTCGTCCAGCAGGTCCAAGGGCTAACAAGCTACACACTTTCTACACTAACTGTGATTTATCCCGCCAGAGATTGTGTATTTGTGAGAGAGAGAGAGAGAGAGAGAGAGAGAGAGAAATAATATATACACACAATACCTCGACAGATACCACAACATGACACTCCGACACCACCACCACCACCTTCATCACCACCACCACCACCACCACCACCTTTGTTCCCCTCCCTGCCAGAACCGCGCACAGGTGACAGGAGTCTTTATAACACCTCAGCTTAAACAAACACACTAAACAAACACACCTTCCACCAGTCACCTACATAACCTTTCTCACACACATGACAAGCTTCCTCTCTGTGTCTTCCCCTTCTCTCCCTGTCCCTCCCTTCTTCTTCTCCCTGTTCCCTTTTTCTTTCCTTATTTGTGTTTTCCCTTCCTTTCTCATCTTCCTGTTTCCACCTTTTCCCTTCCCTTCCCGTTTCCCGTATTGACAACCCTTACTTTTTCCTCCTCTTTATTCCTTTTTCTTTCTGTTTATTCCTTTTCCTTCCCTGTCTCCTCGCTTCTCTCCCTCTATTCTTCTCTTCCTTTACTGGTTCCCTTCTTCTTATTTTTTCTCTTCCCCTTTTCTCATTGTCCCCTTTTTCCTTTCTTGTCTCTCCCCTTCCCTTTCCTTTCTGTCTATGTCTTCCCTCCTTTTCTCTCCCTTCACTCCCTATCTCCCTTTTCCCTTCCTATCTCTATCCCCTTCCCTTCCCTTCCCGTCTACATCTTCCCTCCCTTCGTCTCCCTTTCCTCCCTAACTCCCTTATCCCTTCCTATCTCTCTCCTTCCTGTCCTGTCTACCTCTTTCCTCCCTCCCCTCTCCCCTAACCGGCACTTTTTTTCTCCCTTTACCCCCTTTCAGACACTTCCTCCTCCTACCCCTTCCCCCATCCTGACACCCTCGCGAGATGGGTGTCAGCGGGGGTCTGGGAGCAGCGCCGCCAGCCACGCCGTCACCTGTTTGGCCGGGCCGCCTCGCGTGTTAATGGCTCGCCGGCCCCGCGCTGAGAGGAGCCCTTTTTCCCGTTCAGGTGACCGACGTGCGCGTGACATCAGCCTCGTGTAATCTACCTGAGCACCTGTTTAGACTCCGCCGCGTGTCCCGCCTAACATATCGTGCCGTGACAAGGGAAAAAAGAAGCTGCTACACATTCACGGACCCCTCTCTACCTTGCCCCTTCAAAACATGTCCTGCCGTAATAAAGAAAATAAACACATACACAAATACTAAAGAAAAAAAAAGCTAAACACACACACGCACACACATACACACACACACACGAGAAAATGTAGACTCAGGGCTGTACTTAATCTATTCTATCTTCCTTTTTATACAAGCAAAACATATGCGTGGGATTTTTTGGTTTTAAGAAATTGAACAATATGAGTGGAGTTGCACCTCTCGTAAAGGGAAGTGAGGTGGAGGTGGAGCCTATGGTGGAGGTGGAGAAGGAGGAGGAAGTGGAGGATGAAGTAGTGCCGGAGGTAAAGGCGGAGAGGAAGAGGGAAAGAGTGGGGTGGAGGTAGATGTAGAGGTGGAGGTTATGCGGAGAGATGGAGGTGAATGTGAAGATGGAGGTGGAGGTAACAATAGTGGAGGTGGAGGTGGAAGTGTAGATTATAAGGACAGTAGAAGTGGAGGTGGAGGTGATTTTAGCCTCAAGTTCAAGTGTGAGGTGGAGGTGGAGATTACAGTGGAGGTGAAGATGGAGGAGGAGGTGGAGGAGGAAGAAGAGGTGAATCAAGCAGCCCCCCCCCCCCCCTCCTTCCTTCCTTCCC